>NW_015505610.1:556-8447 GCF_001515645.1 Sinocyclocheilus grahami | reverse complement strand
CAAAAATACAGAAAAAGGAGAAGAAAAAGTGTTTTAAAATCCAAAAGAAAAATACACCACCTATATTATAGGCATGTGATCAAAACATTTAAAAGTTGTCAACAATGCATTAAAACTCAAACAAAAACAGTGCGATACTTACATAGTCATTTTTGAAGAAGGGGACACTGAGGTACGGAAACAAAGGCACAATTCCTCTGGCATAGTTTTTGTTCACCTTCCTTGGTGGTGATGTACTGCAAAAATGAATAATTTTTTGAAATATAAAAATATAATAATATTTTATATATATATACAGTGGGGCAAAACAAGTATTTAGTCAGCCACCAATTGTGCAAGTTCTCCCACTTAAAAAGATGAGAGAGGCCTGTAATTTTCATCATAGGTATACCTCAGCTATGAGAGACAAAATGAGAAAAAAAGTCTAGAAAATCACATTGTAGGATTTTTAAAGAATTAATTGGTAAATTCCTCTGTAAAATAAGTATTTGGTCACCTACAAACAAGCAAGATTTCTGGCTCTCACAGACCTGTAACTTCTTCTTTAAGAGGCTCCTCTGTCCTCCACTGGTTACCTGTATTAATGGCATCTGTTTGAACTCGTTATCAGTATAAAAGTCATCTGTCCACAACCTCAAACAGTCACACTCCAAACTCCACCATGGCCAAGACCAAAGAGCTGTCAAAGGACACCAGAAACAAAATTGTAGACTTGCACCAGGCTGGGAAGACTGAATCTGCAATAGGTTAGCAGCTTGGTGTGAAGAAATCAACTGTGGGAGCAATTATTAGAAAATGGAAGACATACAAGACCACTGATAATCTCCCTCGATCTGGGGCTCCATGCAAGATCTCACCCCGTGGGGTCAAAATTATCACAAGAACTGTGAGCAAAAATCCCAGAACCACACGGGGGGACCTAGTGAATGACCTGCAGAGAGCTGGGACCAAAGTAACAAAGGCTACCATCAGTAACACACTGCGCTGCCAGGGACTCAAATCCTGCAGTGCCAGATGTGTCCCCCTGCTTAAGCCAGTACATGTCCAGGCCCGTTTGAAGTTTGCTAGAGAGCATTTGGATGATCCAGAAGAGGATTGGGAGAATGTCATATGGTCAGATGAAACCAAAATATAACTTTTTGGTAAAAACTCAACTTGTCGTGTTTGGAGGAGAAAGAATGCTGAGTTGCATCCAAAGAACACCATACCTACTGTGAAGCATGGGGGTGGAAACATCATGCTTTGGGGCTGTTTTTCTGCAAAGGGACCAGGACGACTGATCCGTGTAAACGAAAGAATGAATGGGGCCATGTATTGTGAGATTTTGAGTGAAAACCTCCTTCCATCAGCAAGGGCATTGAAGATGAAACGTGGCTGGGTCTTTCAGCATGACAATGATCCCAAACACACTGCCCGGGCAACGAAGGAGTGGCTTCGTAAGAAGCATTTCAAGGTCCTGGAGTGGCCTAGCCAGTCTCCAGATCTCAACCCCATAGAAAATCTTTGGAGGGGGTTGAAAATCCGTGTTGCCCAGCGACAGCCCCAAAACATTACTGCTCTTGAGGAATGGGCCAAAATACCAGCAACCGTGTGTGAAAACCTTGTGAAGACTTACAGAAAATGTTTGACCTCTGTCATTGCCAACAAAGTGTATATAACAAAGTATTGAGATGAAATTTTGTTATTGACCAAATACTTATTTTCCACCTTAATTTGCAAATAAATTCTTTAAAAATCCTACAATGTGATTTTCTGGATTTTTTTTCCTCATTTTGTCTCTCATAGTTGAGGTATACCTATGATGAAAATTACAGGCCTCTCTCATCTTTTTAAGTGGGAGAACTTGCACAATTGGTGGCTGACTAAATACTTTTTTTCCCCACTGTATATAACTCTGATTGTATTCGTCTGAAAGAAGAAAGCAGTATACGCTTAGGATGGCTTGAGGGTAAATCACGGGATAATTTTCAATACTACTATCCTTTTAACCCTGGGTTACTTCGCAACAGCCATTGATTCACATGCCTTGTTTTATGTGCTTTGGACAGTTATGGAAACACAGCATGTTGTATAAAAATTTAAAATGAAGGAAAGTGTGTCAATTGGAAAGAAGAAGAGACCATTTTATTCTTACCCTTGTAGTCTGAAAAGTCCATTAAGAAAAAAAAAACTAGATAATATAGTCGGGAATATATAATAGAAGGAAGCACAGTTCAAGAGCCTTTATGTAAACAGGTCACGTGTTTGTCCAATCAATGACACTGACGCCACAAATATGCAAATAAGAATGTTATTTAAGAATGTAAGGAATGTATGTGTGAAATGCCAGTTTATGAATACCCAGGATTAATTGTTAACCCCAAGTAAATTATGAGCAGGATACAAGATAACCCAGAATTCAGTTTACCCAGAGTTTCAAATGACCCAGGGTTCACTATTTCAAGTGCGAAAATCACTCTTAAATGTGGTCCACTCATTCAAGTGCCAAGCTTTGTATATTGTCACAGCTCATAGCAAATATTCCCATTACCTCACTTCATTTTTCATCTGAAAGAAGAGACCAAATTCAATTACTCATATGCTGTTCTTTTATTGGCTATATGATTATATCTTAAACCTATAGCACCCGGGGAGAATACAGCACTTGCTAAGTATGTTTTGCAAACACCTCCAGATTGCACAGTTCTTATGGTTGATGTGGAAGGCATGATAGAGATGAAACAATTTTTCTTCTGAAGAGCTGGAGGGTGAGTGTCACTGTCATTCGTCTTCCTGCAGCATTTAATGACTACTACAACAATAATGAGGATATTTTATGGACTTCTCTCTCCACGGCTCATCTGCTACATGAGAATTAGCACAGAATATACGTTACAAACAATCCCGGTGATGACGGATGAAGCCGATAAGTGTTTGCCATATATAATTGGTTGTCCAGTCATAACAATCCTTATGAGAGAAAATGTATGCTATTAGTCAGAGAATTTCACCGTATCCCACAAAAGATTCATCATGATAACAGCGATTACAGAACAACAGGCTTATGTGCCGTATATATGTAGTTTGAGGATAATCAAGACATGAAAAACACCAAGATTACTCTGATTAATGGAGAGGCAAAAGCTTTTACACCCCAGTTATAAGAATGAGTGGCATAATTTATTTGCAGCATCCTTTTGTCAGGCTACCCTTAAAGGTCATTCAGTTATTTAGTTTTTTTTCTCAACAAGCTTTAGACACAAAGGAATGAATAGCAGACTACTTTTGTCAGATATGATTCAAATTGTGTACCCTCACTTGAAGATTCCAGTAAAAGTAGCAGATCCAGTCATAATCACAGGTTTATTCTACGCATATGGAGAAGGATTCTGTCTGATGGTTTCCAATTTGACCAATTTACTATAACTTCTTTGAGGTAAGTATATATATATTTAGTACCATTCAAAGTTTGGGCTGAGTAGTCTTTCTTTCTTTCTTCTTTCTTTCCTTCTTTAAAAGAAATTAATATTCTTTTATTCAGCAAGGACACATTAAATTGATCAAAAGTGACAGTATACACTATACATTATACAGTAAACGTATAATGCAATAGATGTCCATTTTAAATAAATACTCAGTAACACTTTACAATAAGGTCCATTAGTTAACATTAGTTAACATGAACAAAGCATGAAGAATGCTTCTACATCATTTATTAATCTTAGCTAATGTTAATTTTAACATTTACTAATGCATTATTAAAATCAAAAGTTGTGCTTGTTAACATTAGTTAATGCACTGTGAACTAACATGAACTAACAATGAACGACTGTATTTTCATTAACTAACATTAACAAAGATGAATAAATACTGTAATAAAGGTATTGTTCATTATTTGTTCATGTTAGTTAATATATTATCTAACATTAACTAATGGAACCTTATTGTAAAGTGTTACCAACTAATATTTTGCAAACTTTCCATTCATCAAATAATCTTTAAAAAAAAAAGCATCATGGTTTCCACACAAAAATTAAGCTGTACAACTGTTTTCAACATTGATAATAATAAGAAATGTTTCTTGAGCACCAAATCAGCATATTATAAGGATTACTAAATTATGCTGGACAGTCAGTATTGCCATGACAGGAATAAATAACATTTTAAAATATATTATGCATTTTTATTTATTTGCTTGTTTGTTTTGGAATAAGCAGGTTTTGGAGTAAGCAGAGTCTTCATGTAACAGATTTTTGTGCACATAATGAAGTTTACCAAGCTGCTATATTTTACATCTGACAAAAATAATAGCAAAATAAATATATTTATGTATTCAAGAACTGTTACGTACTAATTTTTACAACTTTTTAAAAATAATAGTTAATTAAAAGACCATTATCTCATAACTGTAAAAATATGTGCTGTTTTTTATATCTCTTTCTTTATTTGGTTTCTTTTATGTTCCATTGTACAAAACAAAGCACAAACAATCCTCCATTGAAATTCATGTTGCAAGACACTTATCCATGTTTTAACATGGGCGCAGACACACAGTCACATAGAAACATACACACGCATATACAAGAAAGACTACTACAACCCTGAAAACAACCTGAAGTCAACCACAATTCTGATGAGATGTCCTTGTATGGATTTCCATCTCTGTCATATGAGTAAATAGCTCATGCCTGCTCAGAAGCGGCAGGTTAATCCACTGTCATCCAAAGCCCCAGCGATTAATCAGCCACAGTCAATCCATTATTGTTCTTGTTTACACTTTGATGAAAAAAAAAATTTAACTGAAGGTCCCATAATGAGTTTAGGTGGAATTACATGTACAAACCAAAAATAAGATTGAGAAATGATTTACAGTGAGGGCCAAAAACTGTGCATGCATCTAATATTTAGAGAGATTAAATCTTGTCAGAGAGGGTTATGTGAAATTAAATATCAGGACAGATCAGTAAATGGCCTAGTACTTCAAAATAACCCTCACAAAGTACACCGGAGTTGTAATATAATCCAGCTCACAAGGGCCTACAATAGGTCTAGCTACATATAATGATTATGAGATAGTCGCAAATTACTTTGTTGAACAGCGTCTAGAGTTCATTTCTCTTGGTTGTAAATGAAGTAGAACATAATGGCTGCCCTTTTCACTCTGATTCATAACATCTAGTAGAGGAAGGAAGCGTTTCTGGCTGATTAGAGCTAGTAATATATTTATTAGCATTTGCAGGACTAAGTCAATCCATCATAGATAATATATTCAGGATAAAAGAGAAGAGTGATTGATTTTGGCTTAGCTGATTCAAACAATGAATCAAAGATGCCATGTGGCACGATAAAATAACTGACACACAACCTCCCTTTTCAACTACCTATGCATCTGATGCTCTTCATTCCACTGCCTCACACTGATGATGACCCTATGACCAATAATGTTTCGAAAAACAAAGTCTGAAAGATTTGAACACTTTAATGTGTGGTGCATAAATATTCTTTCTTTCAAATGAGGTGCACTCAAATCACCGATCTTATAAAATGCAGATCCTGAGGAAAATATGCTCTTGTTGTTGAACAACTTGTCTTTTAGATTTCATCTAATCAACACCGTCACACAGCTGCCTTCCATTACTGTATCAGTGCAACCTTACAGACTTGTAACAGATTGTAGTCCATTACTTACTATAGATTACATAATTTAAAACATTTATGAAATCTAGGTTATTAATTTTAGGTAATGTATTCCGACTATGTTTTAGATTACTTTAAGATGTACTTAAAGTAAATAAAAACTAAACATTTGAATACTAAATATAGAAATATTTAATATGTTTACCTGCATGTCTGTGTGACCATTAACCAACATCAGAAAAATTTGAATGTGCAAATATATTTTTATTGAAATATTAACTTCCTCAAGGATATTTCAACTACATATGTCAAAGGTGTTTGGCTGGGGGGGAAACAAAGTTTGGGAATCCCTGCATTACTGAACAAACATAAATAAACCTGAAAACAGCAATGACATTACACATCCAAAATTTTCAAAGCTAAATGGTTTGACATACAGCAGGACTCTTAGAAAGGAAACTTTAAAAGAGAGAAAAAAAATAAATTGAGAATAATTTGCTGCCATTGTGTGAATAAAGTGCAACCATGTAATACATAAAAAAATAACTGTAATCTGACTATTAACATTTTAAAATGTGATATAATCCTTTCACAACGAAGCACACAGCGTCTTCACGACATGGCGGCGGCGGTAACAATACTACAGTGAGAATAAAAGTTACGCCTTCTTTCTTTGCGTGAACATTTGGGCGGCGTTATGCAAATCTTCCCACATTGTGACGTAGGTAAGTGGGGGCGTGTTAGAACGAGCCGTTTTAGGTAGGTGTGGCTGACTCTTAACTTTTATAAAGAATATCTCTTTGGATTTGAAACTTTAGTCTTTGCAACTTTACAGATCTTCTTTATGCACCAAGAGCTTGTAACACTCCAAAGAGAAAGGAAAAATTGAAATCGCATCATATGACCCCTTTAATACCCTAACCAATTTAGAGCTGGATCTATTCACATGAGACATGCAGATATATCCAGCCTTGAGGGGGGCATTGATTCAGCCCTTGGCTTGATGAGAAAGAAGATTCTATAAGCAAGAAACAGTCACTGACACATTTGGAATATTTTTTTAGGAACAATTTAGTATTTTATTGTTCCATTACACAATATACATGGACACATATTATCATCAAAGCTTAACAAGTAATACATACAGACTACCAATGAGAGCATGCTGGGCTGCGTTTCCCGATAACGTTGTCTCTTAGCTCGCTACGAAGACTCTAAAGGTATATCTTAACTAAAGGTATACCTGTTCTAGGTGTGTTCCCCGAACTATATAAAGGTAAATCTTCTTACATGCGACGTTAGCAGGTACTGTCCATGGCGGTGGTGCTGAATAGGTTGATATCGATGGCTCGAGAATCGATTGTTCAATACAGGAGCTATTTCACTGCGTTATAGAGTGGGTAAATTGATGTTCATTATAAAGAAACACTTTAGAAATATTAGAAATTGCATTTATCGGGGCTCACTGCATTTATACAATAATCAAAATTTCAAACTAAATGCAACCTTGGACATCACACACACACACACACACATACTTGTATTTGTGGTTTACGGGGACTCTCCATAAGCGTAATGGGTTTTTTACTGTACAAACTGTATTTTCTATTGCCCTACACCAACCCTACACCTAAACCTACCCCTCACAGGAAACTGCTGGCAATTTTTGAATTTCATAAAACACAGTTTTGTATGTTTTTTAAGCCTTTTGTTTTACGGGGACACAGGAAGTGTCCTCATAAACCATGTTTACGTTGTAGTACCCATGTCATTATACACATTTGTGTCCTCATAAACCATATATACCTGTACACACGTACAGTATATACAGTATGTGTGTGTGTTTATGTATATGTATAATTTTGCAAGTGTGCGAACCTGCAACCTCATGGCCAAAAGTATTCTGCCTTAGTCAGCTACATGAACTGGCTTTAGGCTTCTCTTGCTTTTGAAAGAGTCATTTATATTATCATGTTCATATATATTATGAAGGCCTGGTCGAGCGCTGATGGGTTGGCGATGGGGATAAGTGTCCCGTCAACATGGCCAATTACTCACGGGGTGCGAACTACGGGGGAGCTAGGGGGAGCTCGGCTCTTAATCAGACATGGGCTCCCCTGAAAACGTAATTTGTGAAATTTTGGGGGGTCTCAAAAAATATTGACAGTGTGTTATTTTGACGTGCAATTTCAGTTTTGTGAAATGTGATCATTGTGGATTATTATGTGTAAAAATTGCAAAAATATCATTAATTCATGCATGACGGCGATTTAAA
>NW_015505610.1:0-546 GCF_001515645.1 Sinocyclocheilus grahami | reverse complement strand
TGCTGTCTGTTGTCAGTGTTTCTTTGTTTGAATATGGCGTTTATCGGCGTTTGGTATCGGGGCATTATAACGAGTACGAGTACGAGTACAGGAGGTCGGTATCGGTGCATCCCTAAATCTAATTCATTAATATAATATAATTAATTGATTAATATAATCTGATTAATGCAATCAGTAATTGGTTAATACCCACCACTGCTTACAGACTTCCTTCACCTGAACTGTATGGATTGCTAGTTATAAATATATACATCCCCAGGCGTTCTGTGTTTTCTGATAGCATTACTATTTGAATGCTAATTCCTGCCAAACTACAAAATACAATATAATCATATTGCCCTCTACAGAGATTACATATTTTATCATTAGGTATGGCATTGTATTGACAACCCACAACATGCATATTATCTTACAAGAGGGATATATTTTGCTTTATTTCTTGCTGCAATGACATCTCCACACTGAATTGGCTTGCTAGCCCAGAGTTATACAACTGAGATTAAGAAAATCTAGATTAAAAGCAAACAAAATTATTGTTTTTTTTTT
>NW_015505609.1:864935-866803 GCF_001515645.1 Sinocyclocheilus grahami | reverse complement strand
TAAAAACAACTGCGGAGCACGCCACGGAGGCAGCCATCAACGTCGACGCCATCGCAAAGTTTGTTCTACAATATACTTATCGTAAGGCGTTTCCCTTTGAGCCACCGGTATACTAGAGAATAACAAACGACTGTGATTGGTCCATCCTCACCAATGCTGAGAAAAGTAAGCTATCACATGTTGCACATTAAATTATTTAAACTTGTATATCCGAACTGAGAAACATTATTTAAATGTAAAATACACATTAAGTGCCGAAATATGTGTGTTTATATTTAGAGTCATCTTAATTGTAACATAAACTAATGAATCTGAATTCATATTGCATGGAAGTCTGTGTCTTGTGGAACTTCAATTCTGACAGACAGTAGCCCGATTAAAGCAGCCGGCCAGTAGTTCACTCCGTTAGTTTGTATTGTTTATACTGCTTTTGCTGTCGTTGTTTGCTGCCAGGTTTACCAATATTAGATTTGCGTGTGCCATTGTGAACTGTTTGTTTGAGCTCTGGGAAAATCAGTAAACGGGTGCATTCCGTTCAGAAGTGATCCTGTTTACGTCCTATATTGACGGCCTCTCCCTTCACAATTATTTTTTTTTTTCAACTGAAAAAATGGTAATTGGACACGTTGACCAGTATTTTTGGCTTATCCCGAAGCTGGTGAGTGGATAATATTTAGGTCGTCATGTTTTAGTCCTGTTTGTTTAAAAAAAATCCCTACATCACCTGCTTCACTTCCTGCTTTGACTAGTCAGCCATCTGCTCATATGTAATTCAAAATCGAAGTACAGGGCATAATGCAAATGAGCTTTTGTAACACCAGAGCAGGAATACTCAAATTGCTAAGGCTCGGGGCTTGTGAATCTTAAAAGAAATGATACTGCATTTTCATTTAGTTTAAAGTTGTGCAGTGACCGAGAATTACAGCTATATCCGCTTTCAGTTTAAGCACCGTTTTGTAGCGCTGATTATCTTTATATATTTATTTCAAGAAAAGTATAGATGAGTTAAAAAGTGTTTTTGTGGGTATGCCAAAAATGCTGTCGACATAACTTGTACTGAACCCAGATCAACATATGATTACATCCAATGATTTGCCACTATATTTATAATCCTCTTAAGTAATATGTGTGGACATCTGTGGGACTTTTATTTGCTAAACTAAAAATATTTTGCGGTGTGGCGATTTCGTATGAATTCATACAATCTGAATTTTATGAAGACATTTTGGGGTAAAAAATAAGCATGAAGTCCCACCCCTAAACGTAATGTCACAAGGGCATAAGCAGATCTTAAGACAATGTAGCCTACGTGAGACCATACAAATTAAAACGAATTATTCATGAATTGCCATGTGATTGTGTTGGGTTATAAAATAGGCTACATCTATAGGTTTTGTAGCCGTGTTCAGTTAGTTAACACTGTCAGATATTTATGCAGACATTTCTAAAATCAGGTAACACCCAGTCAGTTTTTATTTTGAAGGTCTTTTACCCGATTTTGCTTACCAATGTGTGTTTGGTGGCTTAAAGGTTTGTGCAGGCGCATAGTAAAAGTGCAAGCTCTTCTGTTGACATTAGACAGAGGTGCGACTTGAATGTCTTAGAAATGGAAATCTCTGCTGACTCTCTTTGAATGCTATTTCCAATGTAAAATATGCATGTCAACAAACATGTAGCATAAATGGAACAGCACAGGCTTTAGAAAATGGAAAGATTCCACAACTTTTCTTGTCTCTAAAAAGAGCAGCTGGAGTTTGTGTTTGCGTGCCATCATGAGGATTGATTTGACCTTTGTGCTGATATCAGGTGAGTTTCATTGCTCTTGGAAATGTTCATTTTAAAACTCCATGTTACATGCGCATAAATAT
>NW_015505609.1:859054-864706 GCF_001515645.1 Sinocyclocheilus grahami | reverse complement strand
CATAAAGCCTTTTAACTTTGTACTTTGTACCTAAGTACTTTTAACTTTGCCAATTTATTCTGAATTTGACATTTAAACATTATAAATGACATGCCATAAACGGGTTAATGTCTCTCTCCGCAGCTCTGAGCTCCGGTGTGAACTCTTATGTGTTTTACTTGGTGTCTGAGAAAATGAGCTGGACCGATGCTCGGACATACTGCAGACAGCATCACACTGATCTTGCCACCGTTAATGAGCAGAAGGACCTCGCTGAGCTGCTGCAATCTCTACCCAGTGGTTTTAAATATGATATGTGGATTGGACTCTATCAGGCGAATGTATATTCACCCTGGGTCTTTTCCGATGGGAGCAAATCTCCGTTCAGGCCATGGTATTCTTCACAACCAAACAATGCTGGTGGCAACCAGTTCTGTGTGTACACGTCTTCTTCTGGATACTGGAACGATTGGGATTGTGCAGATAAATTGCCATTTGTGTGCTACACTGGTGAGTTGTTTGCAGCAGCTACAGATGTCACACCATTTCATTTCATAGTTTCAGTTTAATTTAACTGCCTAGTGGAAAAAATTAAATAATAATAATAATAAAATGCTACATGATATTATTTACAAGTAGTTTTATTCACTTCTGGTAGTTGAGACACTGATTGAACGAATACATAAGACATGAACTGTGCATCATGTTTATTTTGTGCTATAACTAGTAAATAGGAAGAAATGGTCACTGTTGAGCTGAGGCGCCTGTCATGCCAAAAGAGTGTCAAAACGGCATTTATTGTTTGAATTTCCTAATAAAATCGACAGAATATGAAAGATGATTTTTGGAAGGAGGCAATACATAATCCTTCACGAAATTAACCGCGGTTTTATTATAGTAAAGTTGTAGTAACCTTTTTTTGGAGGTTGGGGGGGTAATTTAACTATATTAATGTTCTTTTGGTTTTATTTGTAGCAAAACCATGCTTAATTTTCATAAAGGAATGTTTAGTGAAGTTTTATTTATGCATCAAAAAGATAGTTCTGTGGATTTATACAAAACTAGGAGTTCTGCACATGCAAGGGTTAGAACAACGTGTTTTACAACACAAAATATATATTTTTTTTTATTTGAATAAATGACTTGTTTTCACAATTAACAGACTTATGATGATTTGAAAATATTATTCCAATAAAATCAAATACATGCAAATGGTTAATAATAGGAGTGTAACATACATGTATAAGTACATAATGTTTACTGTAAAGGCAATTAAATGTATTCTATTATACGTGCATTAAAAATAGGGCTGGATGTGGAACAAGCAATATTCAATTAAAATACATGAGTTTGAAACATGTTGGATTTATTGTTTTTAAATGAATAAAGATGGTTATTGTGTATTTTAAACATTCAGTTTAATAGCACTATTGCAGAAATCTGCTGCTTCATTTCTGTATGGACTGATTTGTGCATCGCATCAAATTTAGTTTATGCTATCCATGTTTATTTGTGTTATCCAAATGGATGGACAGTTTATATGCAATTCAAATACATACATCTTTGGAGTGCATTTATTTGAGGATATACAACAATGCTCCAAAATGCAGGTGATGGCTGTACAGTATATTTAGCTAAAGACACATGTTGAAGGAAGCAATAATAAATGGCTGACGGAATAGTTGATGATTATTGGCCTGAGTGCTTCATCATATTTGTGTCTCTTACAGAGAAAAAGAGACAGATAGGGAGACTGGAGGTAAAATCAAGTCAAAATGTGAATGATCCTGCAGTGAAGAATATGATTTTGGCGATGGTGAGTTTAATGTAACTGAATATACTGTATAACAATGCTGATAAACTTACCAAGAGTACTGAGTAATACAAGTCTGTTTCTGTCCTTCAGCTAGAGCAGATACTGAAGGAAAAGGGGCTGGCAGGTGATGTTAAGCTCTCGTGGATGATGTTTTCTGGTGAAAATGTCTTTCACAAGATGTGGTATCAGAAGAGTGATGCTTCTAATGCACCCTGCAAGAGAATGAACTGATCGTCTCATAATAGCATTTGCTGAAAATGAAGGTCACTGAGACATCGGTAGATGCTATAAAGCTATTTTTGTATTAAATGCAAAAATAGAATTTGGAGATTTTGTATAACTATAATTAAAAACGTAATCATCCTTACATCTTATACTGACTGTGTCCTTATAGCCACATTTTGAATGCCTATTTTGCATTGTTAGAGTTGATTCTTGAATGTTACAGTTTGAAAAGGTAAGTTTGAAAAATAAACTGGTGTGTTAAGTTCTAAGCTGAAGGGAAAAACACTATTCAAAATAAATGCAAACTGGAAAGAAAGATGATTGACCAGCAGGTCAACACATGTCCTGTAGAGAGAGCTCAAGAAGCAGTAATACATAACAAAAAGAAAAAACGTTTTTTAAATTAGTTCTTGTTATGCAATTATGTAAGAATTGCACTGTAAAGTTATGAAAGTGTCAATAAAACAAAGATTATTGGAGTAAATTGTACAGGAAAATACTATTTAATTTTTTTAAAGAGGTCATATAATGTTGCTAAAAAGAACATTATTTTGTGGGCTGTATTTGGTGTAATGAAATGTGTTTATGCAGTTTAAGGTAAAAAAAAACACATTATTTTCCACATACTGTACATTATTGTTTCTCCTCTATGCCCAGTCTTTCTGAAACGCGTTGATTTTTACAAAGCTCATCGTTCTGAAAAGTGAGGTGTGCTGTGATTGGCCAGCTATCCAGTGCGTTGTGATTGGCCGAATACCTCAAGCATGACGGAGATGTTACGCCCCTCACCATACTGTGATGCCCTGTCCGGCCGGAGCGACTTTCACAATGAAATAGAGCGTTACACACGGCGGCCTTGAGTGAGCGACAGCCGGCGGATTCGACGAAGGAGCATCCGGAGGGCTTGCGGCAACCACATGTGACGACCCCAGGCTGGACTCCGCTTCGTCCACGGTGAAAGCCGATCCGGCGATCCACAGCATGAAGTTGAAGTATTTCCTCAGTGACCAGCACGGATCAGCTCTAGGCATGACGAAGCAGATATCGTCCTCTTTTGGAAGACCAAACAAAGTAGTTTCGCTTTCACAACGAAACACACAGCGCCTTCACGACATGGCGGCGGCAACAACAATACTACAGCGAGAATAAAAGTTACGCCTTCTTTCTTTGCGTGAACATTTGGGCGGAGTTATGCAAATCTTCCCACATCGTGACGTAGACATGCGGGGGCGTGTTAGAACGAGCCGTTTTAGGTAGGTGTGGCTGACTCTTAACTTTTATAAAGAATATCTCTTTGGATTTGAGACTTTAGTCTTTGCAACTTTACAGATCTTCTTTATGCACCAAGAGCTTGTAACACTCCAAAGAGAAAGGAACAATTGAAATCGCATCATATGACCCCTTTAACTAAATGGCTTACTCTCCATTTCTTGGTCATTATTTGTGAATTTTACTATCAGTTTGTAAGTAAATCTTGTTAATTTCTTTGCACGCTTGAGCACCTGCCCTTTTCCCCCTTGATGTCCAAAGTGCCCTTTTGTCAAGGCATTTTTTATTTTTTGTAATTAAATGCCCTTTTGTCAAAGCCTGCCCAATCTAACTATTAGTAAAATGAATGAATAATAATTTAGTCGTAAATAAAATGATCCACATGATGATTACCTTTCACCTGACGATCTCATCCAGGACGATCCCTCACGTTCAGACACCTTTAATTTAGCGCAGTACCAGATGCCTTCATAGCGTCCGCGGCTGCCGGTAAGTGGAGTTCTCAGCGGAGCGGTGTGCTTGTATACTTATATTGTTAAATTATTATTATTTTACAAGAACGGCGTGAAGGGAGCATGCATAGCTGTTGTTTATTTAGTTGTGCGTAGCCTGTGGAAGTAATGTTAGCTGCAGCAAGGGGCGTATCCATAATTTCAGATTTTATTTATTTATTTGTCTAATTGACATTTTATTCATTTTGTTTATCTCTTATTTTTAATTGGCTAAGAAATCAAATACACTGCTGGACAATAACCAATAATTTGTATTCTATAATTTTTTTGTCCTATATTTTCCTAATGACAATTTTATGATTGGTTTATAAAGGCTACTATGAACACTTTGTCCCCATTTTTTCCCCCACAGAATAAGACAGGAAATATATTTTATAGTTTCTATACTAAAATGATATGCCAATCAGTACTGCATTATTCATATACTTTATTTATTACCTGGAGATAACTTGAAAAACACACATAAGCTATATATTTTTGTGTTTATTGTCTTCACGTTTCATCAGTAAAAATGTTTCTGCTTTTTATTCAGCTCAGGATAGCCGGCTGCGTTTATATTAGGGATTTCCTGCATGTCTTTATTACCACCATGAGCCCGTTTAGGACTTTCTGCGCGAGAGCGCCCTCTGGCTTCCAGTATGAATGAAACATGCACTGCATGAGAGTTCTGTGATGGTCACATAAAACGTGCACAGACTATTGATTTTGTCTCTTTGAATTTAAATCTAGATTTATTCACCCTTGAAAACCTCTATGTGAACACACCAGCCCGAATAAAGTGCGGTGGACAAATTTACATTTGATTAAAATTAAATATTTATTAAATATTAAAAATGCAGGTAACGTAGTTCTACACACAGCAATATAAACAAAGGTGCCTGTTCTCTTTCATTCTCTCTGTTTGATTGGGAAAAGTTTAAAGTGCGTGAGGGGTCTTGTCTTTTTTATGTTATCTGACTAAAAACTATTCATACTTTGAACTATTATTACTACAGTATTTATTAAAAAAATGCAGAGTGCCTTAAAATAGCTATCACAACACTGGTAAAACAGGATGCAATGTACTGCGTAAGTAAACAGAATTTACAGCGTATCTTTTTTGTAATTACAGTGTACCTATTCAGTACCTCCGTGTAGGTAGAAGGGAACAATATGCAAAAATCAAAAACATACACTGTGTACTTTTTTTAATAGCCTACACATATAAAACACGCTGGTAATTGTTTCAATCCAAATGCTCGGTTGAGACTGTTGGGTTAGGAAGCTGGCTTGATTTGACCCAATTTGGGTTGATATCAGTAATAAGTAACCCGACGGTGCTGGGTTATGAATGTGGAGGACGTGAATGAGAGCATGCAGCAAGTCACGTTCAAACGTGAACGGCTCTGTGTGCAACGAAATCTGTGACTGCGGTGCTTAAGATGGGAACATGTGTGGAAAATAGGAGAAAACGAATCGAAGCGCAGACGAGGGACAACTTTGAAACTGTCTGGAGTGTGTTCCTTTAAAACTGCAGCAGTGCATGTGTTGAGCGCGAACTGGAAACCGCTGGAATGGCGCATGAGACGAGTCTATCCGTGTTTGCGGAATATGTGTAGAAAATACAAGAAATCTAATCGAAACGAAGAGGAGAGAGATTTTTGAAACTGACTGGAATGTGTTCTTTTAAAACTGGAGGGTTTTGTCCGAGTATGTTCTCACAACATTGAGCAGCGACTGATGAGCGGTAAAACCGGGAACTGAAATATGTTAGTCAAAATGGTGCTTGAGGACGTGGATCAAAAAGGTAAAATCAAAGACAGAAAAATCCTGTCAGTTCGCTATAATACACAGTTTAATCTTGACTTTCAG
>NW_015505609.1:857505-857878 GCF_001515645.1 Sinocyclocheilus grahami | reverse complement strand
TCATGACAGGAATATGTGTAGAAAATACAAGAAAACTAATCGACACGAAGAGGAGAGAGATTTTCTAAACTGACTGGAATGTGTTTTTTTAAAACTGGAGGGTTTTGTCCGAGTATGTTCACATAATATTGAGCAGCAACTGATGAGCGGTAAAACTGGGAACTGAAATATGTTAGTCAAAATGGTGCTTGAGGACGTGGATCAAAAAGGTAAAATCAAAGACAGAAAAATCCTGTCAGTTCGCTATAATACACAGTTTAATCTTGACTTTCAGTGTTTATTACTGTGTGTTTATTGGCGTGATGGTTTGGCCATAATACTTTAACTTCGTCAGTGGGTGAAAAACATGAACAAATTGAACAAAATCTATTTA
>NW_015505609.1:857161-857424 GCF_001515645.1 Sinocyclocheilus grahami | reverse complement strand
AATACATTTTAATATTTTATTAGGCTATCTGTTGCCTGTGTTGTTACTGTTGTCATATTGTGTGTGATTTTAATTTTAAAACCCATTTTGGGTTAATTTAACCCAGCAGTAGGCCTATAGTAAATTGCAAACAATATTTCAATTAAATAAAACAGTCCACCATGTTTGTTGATACATTACCTGATATATAATGTATGTATGTATGTATGTATGATTCAATTAAATTCAAGTTTATTTGTATAGCACTTTTCACGATACAAATC
>NW_015505609.1:855834-856498 GCF_001515645.1 Sinocyclocheilus grahami | reverse complement strand
GGGTGGAGATCTCGAAGACCGGAGGCAGCGGAGGGGGAGAGGTCGTTGCCCGCGGCCTGGCTCGCGTCTTTCGCTGCGGGTGCACCCAGGGTCCGTGGTGTCCCGGCACCGGAGTGAAGGACATCAGGGAAGATTGCGTCCTGGGTGCACCGGGCCTGTGCAGAGAAACACACGGAGTAGAGATGGTGGGAGACTTAGCAGCGCGCTGTATACTTACCCAGGACTTGTGAGCACCGAATGCAGCTCGAACGTGTCCTCACCTGCACTCAAAAGTAGACACACATCTGCCATTAAAGCAAGTAACAGTGAATAAAACAATGGTAATGTGTGTGAATAGAGTATTAGTAATGTAAGCGAGATTAGCGGCAACCACGCTGGCGATGCTAACGGGCTATATGCTAATAGTGGACTCGGGAAATCAAAATAGAACTAGTGATAACAAGGTGCTCTGATTGTTTTTGTTGTAGAATACAATAGGGGATATATTCACACGTTATAGAAACGAAAATAGCGTATA
Source organism: Sinocyclocheilus grahami (assembly GCF_001515645.1). NCBI lineage: Eukaryota > Metazoa > Chordata > Actinopteri > Cypriniformes > Cyprinidae > Sinocyclocheilus > Sinocyclocheilus grahami. The sequence goes on along the minus strand of NW_015505609.1, from coordinate 855,981 downwards.
AAATTTATTTTAAGATAAAAAATAGACGATAAAGAATTTACTTGACGGAGCTCAAACTCAAAACACATGGCAGCAATAGTATGACCTACTGTATAAACAATCGTTTCAGAGAAATTTGTTGTAGCCACTTACCCTGTAACTACATGG
>NW_015505609.1:852788-853912 GCF_001515645.1 Sinocyclocheilus grahami | reverse complement strand
AGATTTCCATATCCATTTAAACCACACACCTGTCTGTCTTTTGCAATGGTTGCATTAATGCAATGCAATACCACACTTTTTATCATGCTTGTTTAAATATTTAACATTATGAAATGTTGTAGTTGTGATATACTGGAAGCTAAATGAATGCATTTGTATGTAAAACATTTTGCGTAATAAATTCACATTGTTGTGGACAATATATGTTTTGTTTTTGTGGTCTAACTGTTTTGATAAATTATAAAAATATGATGACATATAACAAAATGCTAGTATTCTTAGACTTATCATTTAAAACTGATTGAAAATCGAGTACCATTACTCTTCTCCTTTTATTCAGTATCCCAGAGCTGCATCATCTAAGCATCCTTGCTCTGATGTGACTGGAATTAGCTTACAAAATCCGATTTTCATTATCCCCTGTCTGTCAATTCTGAATTACAGATGAGCAGATGAGGGACTAGTCAAAGCAGGCAGTGAAGCAGAGGATGTATGGACTTAGAAACAGAATCAAAACAAGTCACGATAAACATTATCCAATCACAAACTTCAATCAAAGAAGATCTTCTCAACAGAAACTGTTTGAATATGATTTGCTTAAAGCTATACTGTTTGACTTTTGGCCGTCCAATGGTTGAAGCATAAAACTACAAAGTTCAGAGATTAATTACCATTGTTACCAACATAAACCTTGTTCCATAAAGCAGATGCAAGAATTCGGGAACTGGAGCCAGTTGGCAAAATTACGAAGAGAAGAGAATATCAGCATAAAACTCTTGCCACCAGCCTTTTGGGAAGGAAACGTTTCTTTTTGTGGTCACTTTGAGGCATACCATGGCAGTCAGGTGCTTCAGCCCATCAGCCTCTCAGCTCTTAGTGCATCCTTGTTTGGACAAATGAAAAGAGATTGTAGATCTACAAGATCTCCATGCAAGCCTGAGAAGTTGGAGCAAACCTGCAGTGGCCAGATCTACTAAACGTTTAGTGAGTGTTGGAGGGTGAATACTTACTGAAATTATTATTTAGTTTTTAATTACTAATTCATTTTTGGCACATTTGTACATATGAAGGAATTAGGGCTGTCAGTCAATTAAAATATGATATTCACCCCCCCCCCCCCCCCC
>NW_015505609.1:852204-852778 GCF_001515645.1 Sinocyclocheilus grahami | reverse complement strand
TTCCCCCCCCCCCCCCCCAATGGTCAACACCAGGTACTTGGGTTCATCTGTTATGATCAACTAAACTTCACAGCAGACAGCATCGCAAAGACCACCGATCCTGCAGCAATGTGCTCTACAACATCAACAACATACGTGCATACAACACAACTCCTTATGAGAGCTTCTTTAGAACAGCTGAATCCCCTTTCCTTCCAAAATCAGCCTCCTCTATCTATTACAGTGTAGCGTCTGGACCAATCAAACACACAATATATATTTTGTTAGCTATATTTAACAAATACGCTGTAACACCCCTCAGTTAACAAGCCGTATGAGGACCTATGAACCCTTCCCCCCGAAATGCGTAACACCCCAGGAAGCCGAACAGGCCCCTGGTTCCATGGCAACCAACGCTGATATCACTGGGTTTATTGGCCAAAGGAATGCAAAGCAGGGAAAATCCCTGCATGTCCCAGGGCAAGAGGCACAATGCACAGTAGAAATTGATTTTTCTACTAATTAATTCATAGGAAAACCTTTCTTTGAATGAACACACATGATCCTTCAGGTCATTGGGTATATTATTGTCATC
>NW_015505609.1:801428-851702 GCF_001515645.1 Sinocyclocheilus grahami | reverse complement strand
TCTCTTTCAGACAGATGAGACTTGCAAGTATCAAACTTAGTCTTATTAATTGATATATTAAGTATCAGTTACACCTTTTTACAAGGTGTGTTTGAACTGAGAATCTGACGTATCCCCAGGTGTAGATCTGCTGAATATGCACATGGTTCTATAACTTCATAGTCCTTATTTCTCTTCTCTTTACTGCGTTAAGTTTTAACCCTTCCCTATACAAAGTTAGACCAGTTTATGTGTTTATGTAGTATGTTAGACTAGTTTAAGTGTTTATGTAGTTAATAAAACCTTACTTGTATCACACTTGACGTGGTTCATTGTTTGCTCATAACTGAGTCACTTAATCATGCAGATTTATGCTACAAGCTTTTGTAGAATTGTACAGTAAGGAAGTTATTTCCCTTAACCAGGAAATTAACGTTCTTAGAATTGACAAGACAGTTGACCCTGAGAGGTCAGCTAAATATCTACAGCGGATCTAAAATATTCATAATTAATTATAGCTAGTTATGCTTAATTATTCATATTTCCCATGAGCTGATTCGTTACACAGCAGTCTTTTGTGGCGCATTTCGTGTTATAGTACCCCTAGAACGGATCAGTTTTGATGTATTCCTAATTTGTAAGTCACTTTGGATAAAAGCACTATCTAAATGAATAAATGTAAATCACTACACGCATGAACTGAACTTGATTCTACGCCACACTTAAACCTGTGCTAACAGCAAATTAAACTTTAGGGAGTGTTTATTTTATCTTATCTTATTTTCCCTGCTCCTAGTTGCGATATATCCACTGAGGGCTGTAATTTTGTTTTAGTCTGTTTGTTGTATGTAGTATGTCAGTACTTTGGACCATTTCTGATATTTCTAAATTTCTGTGCTTTTTCTGTGCTGTTGTTTTCTGTGCTTTATTGTCTGTTTTTTGTGAGGTGGACCAGTGGAAGAAGAGAAAAAGACATGTGATTGATGGAAACGAATGGGAGGAGAGATGAGGTTGGTCATGGGATTTACATTTAAACAGGTCATCCTCCATAAAACATATATAACACACACTCTCCATCCTAAGAGAAAGACAGGCGCCTTTAATCAGCCATGAAGAAGCTCTACAAGTGCCTGTGGATCTTACTGGGTAACGTACAACATTCATGTATATCTGCTATTTTACTAGATTCACACTCATATTTACACCGTAATATGTTCCTTTGGTCAGGAGTGTTTTCAAATGGTGTTTCTATTTTAATTTGCACTTACGGAACTACAGCTCATTTTCTTTCCAAACATGTTACTTTTTCCATGGTTTGCATTATATACTTTTCTCAGTGTATAGATTGTGAATTTGCTTCGTCACTGGATATAGGACTAGTTTTTGTTAGTTTGAGTTTCTAGCTCTGCTTTACAAAACAAATCGATCTTGAAATCCGTGCTCATTTGTGTATGTAAATGGTTTGTCAAGAGAGTCGTGATTCACAGGAAAGTCCTCTCATCCCACTTTAGACTACAACATTCTGCTTGTTTTATGACGTCATTATCATATAGTCACTAATAAATAAAACATCATCTATATCCAAACAAATTAACTGGTAAAGGAGAACGAATTTTAATGTTAATTCAAATGGCAGCAAAACATGCTTCTCTGAAACTCATGTTTTTTACAGGGTTTTTACTGATTCAAGAAACGGTGAATGGACAAGAAGGTAGGAATCTTTTATTTTGATAACATCTTTGTTCTGTTCTGCATCTTTGAACTGCCGGGATGTAATAGTAATATGCCAAGCGCGCGTAAATCTTATTTGGAATTAAGTTTGAGGAGCATTTTAATTTAATATTTTTTTCTTCACAAACCATATAAAACAGCCTGACGTCAATGTATGTTGAAAACTAAAAAAAGTGTTTCGTTTATGTTCATATTTTACCTAAATGTTCAATTACTGGCCTTCTTCCAGAGAATGCAGCATTTCAGCACACAGCCACGCAGTCGTCCATGTACGGGACCTGGTATAGTGAAAATGCAGTGGACGGTGTACGCGACAGCTGTTCCCACACCAACACACAGACCGACCCGTGGTGGAGAGTGGATCTGATGAAAGTATACAGAGTGAACAGAGTGGCCATCACTAACAGACAGAGCTCCTATTCTGAAATAGCATCCAGAATAAACGGGGCGGTGATTCGTGTCGGGAACATCCCTGACATTTACAGCAACCCTATGTGAGGATATTTTTGACATTTATCATTGTCTCCAGCTGAGAATGGACAGAAGCAATAACGGATGATCTTTCTGTCTGTAGATGTGCTGTAGTTTCTACTATTCCCTCTGGAGCCACGGCCAGCTTCTCATGCGGTGGGATTGAGGGACGTTACGTGACTGTTCATATTCCTGGAAATGGGAAGGTTCTTACTCTCTGTGAGGTTGAAGTCTATGGGTATTTGGGAGGTAATTCATTGTCGTAGAGCACTGTTCAATATGTAAGGAATAATTGACGAATTCATTATTCCGCTTATACTACGGTTACCACACCTCAAGACATCGATCAGATGATATATTTAAAGGGATTCGTCCAGTTTTTGTACTTAAATCGCTATTGTGAGTAGGATTACTTCTTCCGCATCTCATCCAACACCTCTTTTGCTAGTTCCAAAACGTGATTTTAAAGCTGCTAATGGAGGCTTGAGCCGTTGATAGCATTCTAATGCAGTTATTAATGAAGTTATTAGAAAGAGAGCGAGAGAGACAGAGACACACAGAGAAAGAGAGAGAGAGAGAGCTTGTGTGAATTAGACTACCTCTGTGCGTCCCTCAACAGTGTCTCTAAACAGTGCTGTTATTACCTCGCTAGTGAGAAATGTCATGTGTAGCCTTTAAGTTGCTACACTATATAGGCTAACTGATAAAATCGTCAGGGCAGCGCTGACAACACCTTTTTGTGCAAACTGCGTGACCGTAGTGTGCTTGTGCGAGCACGTGTGATTACAGTAATTCCTGTGTGCTGTATAGGTACTGTATGCTAATTTCCGTTATTACAGTTAACTAGTGATATGAAACTGTAATGCGGTCAAGAGAGCTGCCTGGAACTACGTTCGCTGTGCGTTTCCCTGAAAATAATTGCACACCTCAGAACGTTCGTCAGCCAATCAGATTCAAGCATTCAACGGCCCCGTAGTATAAGTAATATCATGCCATACTTAATACTTAGGCCCCATCCACACGGAGACGCGTTTAGCTGTATACGCATAAATATTGTATCGTATAGGCGTTTCGTCCACACTGATTCGGCGTTTTGGGAGAGTAAAACCGATATTTTTTGAAACCGGGTCCCAGAGTGCATAAATCTGAAAACGCCGCCCTTGTGTTTTCATGTGTACAGCGAATCCGTATATTTTCTGAAACAATGACGTCATCAGCCCGCGTCTCGCCCCTAGTCAGTGTAGCGTCTCGACCAATCTGACACACTAATTTTTATTTGATTTAACAAATCAATTATTCATTAGATTAACAAGTCGTCACAGTCCCCTCACTCAATATACTGGATGCCAGGATGTCTGCTGAACACCAGGCCCTCTGGTCACCGTGACAACTAATCATGATATCACTGGTTTTATGACCCCCCAGGAATGTGAGAAGGATAGCCCACTCTTGTCCCAAGGAAAAGCAGAGTAGAAATGGACTGTGTTCTAGTTAATTCATAGAAAAAACGTTATTTGAATGAACACACATATTTCTTCAGGCCATTGAGTATATTATTGTCATTGTGTATTTTGTCTTTGATATTCTTAGACTATTTTAGTATGCTTGTGAGGGGACCCATTCCTGATCATCCCTTTTCACTATATGTAATCTTACCTTGTTTAGTATCTATTTGAATAGGGAAAGCTCTGGCTTCGTGTGGACGTAGCCTTAGATTGTAGATAAATGCTCTGCTGTGAAGACATCTAAAACATCTTTTAATTAGTTACACTAATTAACACAAGGGCTGTTACCAATAAAATGAAATCAGTATCACTAAATCTTAATTTAGATATATTTATAATGCATCTGCATTATGTTATGATATTAACATTTTCCACATTACTTTTTGAATCCAAATATAAAATGTTCGAAAAAAATGAAACAATGCGATGAACACAAGTGAGCACTGTCTTTCTGAAGGTGTCGTTGAATCACTGACTTGACCAATTAGTTTAAAAACACGGAATCTTTCAAGAATGAAACACCACTTTATTTTGATGCAGTCGTTCTGCTTTGTTACTATTTTTGGGTGGAAAAATAGTGCAAAACAGTCAAAATTGATGCTGTGTCTAAATATTGTCAGTTAATATATTGTTTATTGAACTGTTGTATAAAGTGAATATCACATTTGCAATTGTGCTGATAATTCAGGAAATTGCTCTCTTGCTTGTGTGATATTGCTTAACTGTATAATCTTATAAACACTGAAAACAAGAACTCATGCAGAGGCAATTCATATCTTGAATTTCAGGGGCATTTGTATTAATTTTGCTGGCTTTTATGGCCTTGCATGAAACAATTTTACGCCAGAATAGCTTGCTTGTTGTGAGGTGTCTATATGAAGGGTGTTTTTAGGTGATGGTTGTTGATGAAGAGATGACTCATTTCACCTCAAGTCATTGTTGACCAATTATCTTCCCCTCTGCTACAAACTTGGTGCATCAAGATGTGTTGTGCCTTTTCCCCCCATATATTTTCTAGGAAATTGGGCAGTAGATGGAGCCGCTACACAGTCATCAACATTTGGGAACTGGTTTTCTGAAAAGGCCATTGATGGCAATCGAGGTCTCCTGCAGTTGTATACGGGATGCTCCTCAACTCTCAATGAGACTAACCCCTGGTGGAGGGTGGATCTGCGTTATATTTACCGAGTTAGTGAAGTGGTGGTCACTAACAGAAAAGACTGCTGTGCAGAACAAATAAACGGAGTGGAGATTCGCATCGGAAACTCTTTGGAAAGCAATGGCAACAACAATCCCATGTGAGAAACGTGAGATTGAAAGAATATGGGACATTGAGCACAAATGTGAAGGATTGATGCAGATATAGTGCTTTTATATCCTTCATGTGTTTCTCTCTCTCTGTCTGTAGATGTGCTGTTATTCCTGCTATTCCAGCAGGTGAGTCCTACAGCTACTCGTGCGCTGGGATGGATGGACGTTATGTGAATCTGATCATTCCCGGAGACATGAAGATGCTCACTCTGTGTGAGGTGGAGGTCTATGGAGAAGGTCAACAGACAAAGACACTGATATGTTTCAATGAACAAAAACCTACATTAATTTGCATATATACAATGTATGTTTATATATTTGTTAGGTCCTGTTTTAAAAAGATCATTTGTAAAAATGCAGTTTAACTCCAGAGCTGATTTGACTGACCCTTCAATAGGAGAAAATATTCTGAAACGGGTGAGAGAAAGAAACATCATTGTAGATTTATTTCTACATTGATTTAATTTTGTCCATTCATATATGGAAAGCAAATACTTTTACTGATAACTTGACATTGCTCCAGAGTTGCTCCATCAATAAATATAATGGCGTTGTTTTAATCAGGGTTTAATCATTCTTTGAGATATGAAGATTTGAGTGTATTACCATATTCTCTGTTGAGTAGCCTATTAATGTTATTTTCAGGTGGGATCTGCTCTAGCTGCAAGAGGATTCACAAATGTGACACTACGTTGGTCTCAAACCCCTAAACGGGAAGTGAAGCGGAAGGTGGACACTGCTATAAGTGAGTTATGTTCTTTAAGATAATAACTTATGAAATAAACTGCATGAATGAAAATGACTACATAAAGCATGTGATGTAATAAGCAATAATGTTTTATTTACAGGTCGTTGTGGTAAAGGAAAATAGTACTCTGGAAATCAACACTGTCTTTGACTCACTAAATTCATTCATTATGTGGCAAGAAAATGATTCTGATTCTAAAAATACTGACTGAAATTTCTTGATATTAATGTGTTTATAATGTGAAGTAAGCTTCTGCTACTTCCTGTAACTGTTTATTCAAATACACTTTAGGAACTATAAAACATCTTGTGCAATTGTATAACTGAATAAGTAAAATGAAAATACCAAATTATTAAATGTCGTTAACATTCACAACGCACACATGTAATTAAACTTAATGTGACAGTTTTCTGCTTATTCGCTGTCAATATTTCATTTTTATTGTAATATCTATATATTGTACTTTGAATTGTTTTAATTTAAATTTCCTGCCATTTAATGTTGTACCTCTAGCAGTAATGAGAGCAAAGAGTATAGAAGCATTTGCTTGCATTCATTAATATTCACTTGTGTGTACACATACGAGTATCAATAAAAAAAAGCATAAGTTATTAATTTCGCATTTAAAAAAACCAATGTTTAATCATGTCTAAATATTTATTCAAATGCAAAACTTAAAAATAAGTAAGGTATGACCTGCAACACACTTTTGAGAAACTAGACTAGTAGATACACATATATTTATTAAAAAGCCGTACCTAACCATGGCATTACAAATGAAAATGATTGATTTTTTTCAACCACAAAATTACTCTGATTAATTTGCCTTTTTGCATTGGAATTTAAAACCATTTATTCTATTTTAACCTTAAATACTACACAAATTGTAATATAAGTAATAGAAATATTAGAAAAAATATTTTAAGAGGTCATTAATGGACCATAATTATTGCACAAATAGTATTTAGTACCAAAAGATCTCCTCAAAATATTAAATAAATATAATTGAACTAAAATATAGAACGTTTATGTAACTGAAAAATAGTTAAGGTGTATGGTCACATTCTAAGTAAGGAATACCTGAAGGTTAAATACAAGAAAAACATATTAATGTTGCCTCTCCATCACTCTCCACTGCAGAATAAAATGATACTGTAAATGTCATCGACGTAATAATCAATGCATACTATGATGTAATGTTTACCAAAAGTTGCTGCAAATACCTGTACAGTGAAGCTGCCATCTATCTTGCTTAAACTCATTCAGATGTATTGACAGCGCTGGTTTATTTGGAACTATTGAGCGCTATTGAACCACGTGACCGCGGGCCGGCGAGATCAAAGAAGCAATGTCGCAACTCTGATTTTCAATGGCTCTGGCTTTAACTGAGGCACTACAACGAATTACGCCACATTAAGTGTGCATTAAAACTTACAAAATGTGAAAGCTGAGACTTTGTTTCATATCACAAGCAGGGTTGCCACTTTGGCGTGAGATTTGCATTGGCAGAGTGAGAGTGTCAAATGCGTGAGAGTTGGCAACCCTGGCTTTTTTATACTAAAATGGACGTCGGAACCACTAGGAACCACTTGTTCGAGATGCATCGGTGCTGCGCAGAACGATCGGCGTATGACACCAAAGTACCACGAGTGTGATTAGAGAGCAGAAGACTCTTTAAGCTTTTGAATCGCTCTGGCGGTACTTTGATGTCATACGCCGATCGGTCTGCGCAGCGCCGATGCATCTCGAACAAGCCTATTGTATGTGGGTGGGACTGGGACAAGACCCATCCACTTTTTACGACCAATGATATTGGACCCACTAGTGATGGGAAGTTCGGATCATTTTACCGACTCGGACCTTTGAGTCTCGTTCAGCAAAATTAACAAATCTTTTTTCGAGTTATTTCATTCATTTTAGTAAAATATAATTAAAATGTTACGTGTTACTTCCCAAACACGTCTACTACTTACGCAAACGTTGATCACACTACAAACAATACAAAACTATAATGCTATAAGAAACAGAAAAGATTAATTTATTCAGTCTATGATTAGCTCACCTCACCTCTTATCTGACAAGTCTTCGGGTTTGAGTCGTTCGTTCATCACGTGACCGCCCCATAAGCTTAACCAATGCAGTCTGAGCCGGAAACAGAATTGATTAGTTCATCTCTCGAGTCTTTCGAATCGTTCGTTCTTTTGTCACGTGACGTGACAGCATTGGAGAGAGTAATTAGTTCATTTACAAGCTTCCTTACAAACCGGTGCATAGTTATTATTATTATTATTATTAGTAGTAGTAGTAGTAGTATTATCATTATTATAATTATTATTTATACTTACGTGATGCGTTTCTGGTCTCAAATTGTAGCTTTTTACTTCTTACAGTTTATAAATGTGTGAATTTCTGTCATGATGGTTCTTTTCCATAACACTGAATGTTGTAACAAAGGTAATAAAGAGTTAGTTATTATTATTAAGTCTCTTTCCGGCTCAGACTGCATAGGTTAAGCTTATGGGGCTGTCACGTGATGAACGAACGACTCAAAAAACCTAAAGACTAGAAACAGGTGAACTACTTGACTAATTCCAGTACAGAACCTATAGGATGTTACGCATGCACGACTCGTTCTTCCCGAGTCACATTAAAGATTCGTTCAAAATGAACGAATCGTTCAAGAACGACCCATCACTAGGACCCACTCACTTTTACCGTCTCTAATTTGTTCACTTTTCAGAGCACCGTCAGTCAAATCCATTCCACTTGAGGAATGCCCTAATAAATTAAACTCCATTATACATTTTAGCTACATCCTTGAGTTCCACACTGCTGTTTCCTCAAATCCATTCCGCTTGGCTCATTCAGAGTCCATATAAATTAAACTCCATTCCGTGTTTTCACTGCTTGCGCCTGCTGCACTCCCGTGACACAGCAAGATAAACAAAGCATCGTAGCATCTCTGTTGCTCAGGTGGGTCTGGCTGTGTGCTCGCATCACTAAACAAGCTGCTGTTTAACTGAATGTTCATTGTTTGTTCGCCTGTTGCTCTTAAAGGCATCATATAGTAGTGATGGGAAACCGAGGCTTTCTGAACCGTTTGAGGCTTTCATCAAATTGTGTCGAAAAACGGTTCATTACTCGAAGCTTTTTTTCTTACAGTTTATAAATGTGTGAATTTCTGTCATGATGGTTCTTTTCCATAACACTGAATGTTGTAACAAAGGTAATAAAGAGTTAGTTATTATTATTAAGTCTCTTTCCGGCTCAGACTGCATAGGTTAAGCTTATGGGGCTGTCACGTGACGAACGAACGACTCAAAAAACCTAAAGACTAGAAACAGGTGAACTACTTGACTAATTCCAGTACAGAACCTATAGGATGTTACGCATGCACGACTCGTTCTTCCCGAGTCACATTAAAGATTCGTTCAAAATGAACGAATCGTTCAAGAACGACCCATCACTAGGACCCACTCACTTTTACCGTCTCTAATTTGTTCACTTTTCAGAGCACCGTCAGTCAAATCCATTCCACTTGAGGAATGCCCTAATAAATTAAACTCCATTATACATTTTAGCTACATCCTTGAGTTCCACACTGCTGTTTCCTCAAATCCATTCCGCTTGGCTCATTCAGAGTCCATATAAATTAAACTCCATTCCGTGTTTTCACTGCTTGCGCCTGCTGCACTCCCGTGACACAGCAAGATAAACAAAGCATCGTAGCATCTCTGTTGCTCAGGTGGGTCTGGCTGTGTGCTCGCATCACTAAACAAGCTGCTGTTTAACTGAATGTTCATTGTTTGTTCGCCTGTTGCTCTTAAAGGCATCATATAGTAGTGATGGGAAACCGAGGCTTTCTGAACCGTTTGAGGCTTTCATCAAATTGTGTCGAAAAACGGTTCATTACTCGAAGCTTTTTAACACAAACAAAACATCGCGAAGCAGAGGATGGTTTGAATTTTTTTAAAATCTGTGCCAACTCGTGTCATGCGTAGTCCGGTCAAAGGATTCACATATTGATCAATAATATAAAATATACAAGTGTGTGATTATAATTAATCATTGACGTGAGTAGTAGCAAAAATATTTTGGGTGAGCTGTTCGGGATTTCTGAGAGACCCCAGCTATAGAACATGATGAAATGCAATAGAGGTGTGACGTGCATTCAGTTTCTGTCTGGTGTTCAGGTTATTCTAAACTATTCTACTGAATCCCAAATAAGTGTACACAAGCAAGTCAATGTAAAGTCAAACACAAGAGTCATGCAAAGCGCTGATTTTTTTTCAAACCAGCAGTCCTGACCTTCCGATGCTGCATAACGTCTTAAGTTTCAAACATCATCAATCACGTGGTGTTGTCATTTTGATACAAGCATCGGTACATTGTGAGATACAATAGTGCTGCGTCGGAGCATCGGAGCCTCGGTATCAATCGCCCCATCACTATCATATAGTGTCGCAGCATTGAATAACAGTTACTCTCACACTATGTTGGACCCACCCACATTTTTGTTGCTTCCGATGCCCATGTATACTTAAAACCTCTCATATGTGTTTAATTAGGATGTCGTTGCCAATACTGGCCATGTGATGTTCCTCACATTTTATTTATTTTAGGACATTTTCATTGTTTCTCGATACATCTGAAACAGACCAGGCCGGATTTACTCATGGGCATTCTGGGCATGTGCCTATGCTCGCTCGTCCAGAGGGGCCCAAATGAAGAGATATATAATATTTTTTTGTTCTACTATGGGCTATCTACAACAGTAAATTAACCAAAACACCAGAAGAAATTGATCAAATAAATATAACATACAATAGGGTAAAAAATTTCAAACTATTTCCATGTTTGCCACCTTTTTTTATGTACGGAAATCCCACTTTCTCCCGCTCTCTCTCACAGACGCACACACAGTACAGAAAGAACAATCAGAATCAGAAAGCTTTATTGCCAAGTGTGTTTACACACACACACACATGGAATTTGTCTTGGTGACAGAAGCTTCCAGTGCACAGACAGGTTGACAAGTGACAAGACACAGATAACAAAAAAATTATAATAATAAGTGAGTAAAAATAAATATGTAAAAAAAACAAAAACAATACACAATAGACAAAGACAGTAAACAGTATATTGTATGTACAGTGCTATAGACAAATTATGCAAGGGAATGTGGATAGATGAAATGTATATTAAATCAGTAACATACATGTAATAGATAAGTAAAGACAGTTGGGTATTGCTCATGTTTTATTGCACAGTGGGGAGAACATTTAACTGTTGATGAGGTAGATGGCCTGAGGGAAGAAACTGTTCCTGTGTCTGGCTGTTCTGGTGCTCAGTGCTCTGTAGCGTCGACCAGATGGCAACCGTTCAAAGATGAAGTGTGCTGGGTGTGAGGGGTCCAGAATGATTTTACCAGCTCTTTTACTCATTCTGGATGAGTGCAGTTCTTGGAGAGAAGGGAGGGTTGTGCCAGTGATTCGCTCAGCAGTCCGGACTACCCTCTGTAGTCTTCTGAGGTCAGTTTTGGTAGCTGAGCTACAACGGTTTCCACTGATTATGAAATATTTTTGTTTGCTGGGGTGGTAATATTATATAGGCCTATTAATAATTGAAGGGGGCCGAAATTTTTTTTGCCTATGTCACCATAAAAGGTAAATCTGAAGTCTCGCGTTTTTTTTGCATCGTAAATGTGATTGTTTTATGTGATCGGACAAACTGAGAGACCACCGATTGATCAAAATAAGTAATGCTAATCAGCGGGCGATCGATAAGGACTAACAATCACTGATCTCTCATACTATAGGCTACATATATGCAGGGCTGGACTGGGGTTAAAATTCGGCCCTGGACAAATCCAGCCCATCCGGTCTATGAATTCCCCCGTGAATGATTTTCGGGGTTAAATGCCCTAAATTGAAGCAAATAAATGAATAAATAAAACAGGATAGAAACAAATAATGATGGATATTACTGAATTCGAGGCAAATGCAAAAAAATAATGCATCTTTGTCACACAGAAATGCACTTGACAGTAAAGCAATGATTTTGACCTATAGAATGCAGAAAATTGACTGTTATTAAATTCTGTCATCATTTCCTCACCCTCATGTTGTTCCAAACCTGTATGACTTGCTTTCTTCTGTGGAACACACACACACACACACACACACACACACACACACACACACACACACACACACACACACATTTTGTAGAAAGGTACCAAACCATTTTGCTCATTAACATTTAAAGGAAAATGCTACAAAAATGGCTTGATCTGAAAAGAGCTTATTTTTGACAGGGTAAAAAATTAGTTTTTTACACTACCATTGAGAAATTTTAACCAAACTATGTTACAGACTTTTCATTAAGACTCATATCAACTTGTGGAAAATGGGCATCATATGACCCCTTTAACATTTGTAAATAGGTAACACCTAATTTATATAAGACACTGATATTTATCTTTAATCAGGCTCATTTTGAATTAACATTTTACTTCAACATTTATCCTTTGCCCTAATGAAATTTACTAGGGTACCATGGTTTTTAAAATAAATAATATGTTATAATAAAAAAACGGAATTTGTAAAAAAAAAAAAAAAACCTAAACATGAAGAAACTTCAAAAACACCTTCTATAGCCTAAAAATAAAATATTCCCCAATATTTAATATAATAATTACATTTCTACCAAAACACCATAGGCTATTTGTACAGTGTTAATAATAATGGCAAGTTTGTAATTGCAAGCTTGTAATTAGGCTATTGGCATTTTTCAATTTACCTCATCAAAAAAAAGTGAGTGATGTGACATGTGGCCAAGTATGGTGACCCATACTCAGAATTAGTGCTCTGCATTTATCCCATCCAAAGTGCACACACACAGCAGTGAACACACACACACACACACAGCAGTGAACACACACACACCGTGAACACACACCCGGAGCAGTGGGCAGCCATTTATATGCTGCAGCGCCCGGGGAGCAGTTGGGGGTTCGGTGCCTTGCTCAAGGGCACCTCAGTCGTGGTATTGAAGGTGGGAGAGAGCGCTGTACATTCACTCCCCCCACCTACAATCCCTGCCGGTACAAGACTCGAACCTGAAACCTTTGGGTTACGAGTCCGACTCTCTAACCATTAGGCCACGACTTCATCACGCAGTTTATTATCCGGCATCACTACAGAACCTTTATATTCTCATATCACACGACTGTATAACACAATTCTGTGTCACATCTGAATGGATCAAGCGACTTGTGCCATTTATCACTTTATCGTGGCGGGTGTGGGTGACTGATCCCGCTCTGCTTTTGAGCGCGGATGATCGGGTCACGCCGCTTCCCACTTTTGAATGGAATTACTCTTGTACCATTAAAAATGAATGAAATTTTTCAAGAAATTTATGAAAATATAAATTGAAACTGAATAAAATGTCTTGATGCGATTTTTTTTTGCATGCAAAATCGTTGACTTTGCTTTTAATACACTGCATGTTTTGCTAACCGTCTTCTCCCCTTTCTTTCGCTGACCAGTACTTACAAATGCGCTTCCAAAGTTTTCATTTACGCTTTTGAAGCGTTTTCGTTCGCCATTCTGGCACAAATCTCTCGTTGGGGCGGGGCTAGCAGCAGTGTGTAAAGGCACTGACGCCTTTACGTCTAGGCCAAGAAACTGTCAATCAAAAACTCAGTAGCCAATGAGAACACACCGCTGCTAGCCCCGCCCCATGAAAGATTTGTGCCAGAATTGATCGTTTTTTTAGTCACGTGACCGGCTCGAAGACCTAGCGGGCAAAACATCCATCGAACTGCATCACAAGCCTGTCAATTTTCTATCTGTTCCAATCCAAAAATATTTTGATCATCTCTCAAAAGAATAAAACAAAGATATGTGGAATAAATTGCAAGTTTTGGCCATTAGCAATCCATATAAATCACCCACTGCAATATTTCAATCATTAAAAACAGCGGCACATTCTAAAACGTTTAATGTGAAAACACTTAAAGTGCCTTTACAACGGTGATATTAAAAGATCAAATTCAGTACACACCTTATTGCTGATGCGTGCTTTATGCAGGCAAGCAAATGAATATGAATGCATATGAAGGGAATGCGCTAAATGGATAAGCGTCTTCTTTATAATGGTTTTCTATGGGAAAATATTTAATATTAAACTTTGTGCTTTGCGTTTATATTCTGGGTTCATCTGCTTGCATGTACAAAGTGTGCATCATCAGTAAGGTGTATACTGAATTTGGCCTTTAAATATCACTGTCTTACTACATTACTACTTAATGCAAACCTCATAAAAACAACTGGCGGTCAGCGGAGGAAAGCCTTGTTTTGACCTCCATGTGGGCATTCCTCTAAGGGTGTGACGTCACGTGAAAACTGTCAATGGCGAACGAAAACTTCAGCAGCGTAAATTAAAACTCTGGAAGCGCATTTGTAAGTACAGATCAGCAAAAGAAAGAGAAAACAGTTAGCAAAACATGCAGTGTATTAAAAACGAAGTCAAAGAAATTTATTTTCAAGAAATTTATGAAAAATTGAAACTGAATAAAATGTCTTTGAAACAGAAAAAATTAGCGATGCGATTTTGTTTTGCATGCAAAATCGTCGACTTTGCTTTTAATACACTGCATGTTTTTTGCCTGCGATTTATTTTTCTTCTGTTTCAAAGACCTTTTATTCAGTTTCAATTTATATTTCCATAAGTTTCTTGAAAAATTACATTCATTTTTATTGGCACAAAAGTAATTCCATACTTTTGGAGTATTTGCAGTTTAGGAGAAGGGTTGGGCCGGTTGACTTCTTCAGCTTTAATCTCCGTGCACTGTCCCATGTGATTATTTGGAGTGACAGGACAGAAATGATAGAGGTGAGAATAAATGCATACATAAATGCCAAACCAAGTCACCTTTATTTTATAGTGCTTTATACAATACAGATTGTGTCAAAGCAGCTTTGCAGTGTCAAACAAGAAAATAGTTTGTCAATAATGCAAGAGGACAAAAACAGTCAATTTTTCATCTAAATTCAGTTCATCGATGATTCAGTGCGTCACGGTGTCTGGTTGTGGTGCCCTGGACTGGCCAATTGAGGGCACTCTCCCGTTTTTATGTTGTGTTGAACTCCATTTCCTGTTGGCGAAGATCCACCAACATCCAGAGCCGAGCCTTGCGCACCTTCGAAGTAGGAGGAACAATACGAACGTCCATGGTCCACACTCCAATAAGCCCAGCCTAGGTGCTGGATCTTGTAGTGGCTGCTAGATTCTGTCACCGAATGCCAGGGAAAACAAGGTAAGATCCATGTGCAGTTTATTGAAAGTAACAAATTAACAAAACAGAACAAAAAACATGGCAAAAGGTAATCCAACACACAGAGAACAGAAGACACGATGAACATGAGACAACTAAGAACTCAGAAGACAATACACAATCTAGCAGCAAAGACAGAAAGAGTGAGCATGGTATATATAGAGGGATAATGAGTAATTGATAACAGGTGGACATGATCGGAACTGATAACCAGGTGCTAATGATCAGAACAGAATGACAAGCAAGGGACTATGGGAAATGGAGTTCAACACATATAACATAAAAACGGGAGAGTGCCCTCAAGTGGCCAGTCCAGGGCACCACAACCAGACACTGTGACACACTGATGTCAGTCATCATCCAGTTCAGCTCTCTTCCAATAGTGCCGACAATATTGCCAGAAATTAAGGCTGTATCCAAAATCGCCCCCGCACTATTCCCTACATTAGACCACTAATGCAATTCACTTGAAGCAGTGAATGAAAATGAGTGAGTGAATTCGGACACTGAGTGCACCAGAAGGACTGCAGCTTTTTGCATAGTTTGTGCTTGCCGTTTAATAATCATTTAAAACTGGCAAACTGGTGTAGGGAGGGCCTTATTGGGACAAGTACTGAGGAGCTAAACCATTCAGGGCTTTATAAGTAATAAGCAAGATGTGAAAATCTATAGGATGTTTAATAGGGAGCCAGTGCAGTGTTGACAGAACCGGGCTAATATGGTCATACTTCCTGGCTCTAGTAAGAACTCTAGCTGCTGCATTTTGGACCAGCTGGAGTTTATTAAGCGTGCAGAACAACCACCCAATTAAGCATTACAATAATCTAACCTTGAGGTCATGAACGCATGAATTAACGTTTCTGCATTTGACATTGAGAGCATAGGTCGTAATTTAGATATATTTCTGAGATGGAAAAATGCAGTTTTACAAATGCTAGAACCGTGGCTTTCAAAGGAAAGATTGCTATCAAATTAGTGAATGAAAATGAGTGAGTGAATGAAAACCACTTGATTGGCTCTATGACTCTCTCTCCTCTCCACCTGTAGCTAGTGTGTGGTGAGCGCACTGGCGCCGCTGTCCTGTGGCTGCCGTCGCATCATCCAGGTGGATGCTGCACACTGGTGGTGGTTGAGGAGAGACCCCCCATATGATTGTAAAGCGCTTTGGGTGTACAGCAATACACAATAAAGCACTATATAAATGCATCATTCATTCATTCATTCATTCATTCATATAGCACACCTAGGTTCCTAACTGATGATGAATGGTCTTTGTCTGTCTTTTCTGATTCTGTTTTCTCTCTTCACAAGAATTCATGCTCAAGAATTATTGACCCCTTTCAGGTAACTTGTGTGTATGTGTGTTTCTTTGGATCTTATTTTAAAGAAACTTCATAAAGAGACAGTTTTTACTGATGTGTTTGTCTGAATGTCTCTAGGAAATTGTTGTGAAGTTCTCCATGATGGTCAACAGTTTGGGCATCATATTTCAAGCACAACCACCAGTGGAGTTGCATTTTGTATCCTGATAGTATCTGGATTACTTTAAGCTGGACTGCAGTTACACTTTGTATGTGTCTCCAGAGGCATATTGAATATTGGGAGAGAGAAATTAGAGGTTCCAGTGGAATAATGAATGGGAAGAGCAGAAGAAGCCGCCACATTCTTGTAGCCAATCAAATGAGGCTCTCGCTGACTCTCCATTTACTCTTATCTGATTGGTTCAATAAACACAACACATGCCAAAACATTAATCTTCATTTAGTTCAGGATCGTTCTCGCTGCCAGAATGGTACTTTTAACGTACACATACATTAAAAAAATAAAATAAAAATAAATAAATAAATAACTTAATTAAAACATGATACTTTATAAGTTGTGTACCATTAGGCTATGTGTTTATACTGAATTTCGAGCTGTGTAGTATCCTTTTCTTCCTCAACAGGCTAATATATATGATATATTTGTTTACTGCAATATTGTAATTTTGATGAGACTTAAATATGCCCTAATATCTGCACTAGTTTAATAAATGTATAATTTCACCTGTCTACTGATCAGGGACGATTCAATATTTTAAAACTAAAATTTGGTTTAATAATATTGAACCAACAGTAATATATATATATATATATATATATATATATATATATATATATATAATTGGTATAGTAAAAAGGTTTTACAAAGTATAGCACTCTGATACTATAGTGCTGAGAATTGTCACATAACATCATTTTGACTGTAATGTTTAACATCAGCTCAATGGTTTATGCAGATTATATGAAATAGGAAATTTAAATGTAAAGCCAAACCAATACAATAATGTTAACACCAACTCACAACTCAGTAGGAACACATGGGAGTCTAGCCTAATGGTACACAACTTATAGAGTATCATGTTTTAATTAAGTTATTTATTTATTTATTTTTAATGTATGTGTATGTTAAAAGTACCATTCTGGCAGCGAGAACAATCCTGAACTAAATGAAGATTAATGTTTTGGCATGTGATGTGTTCATTGAACCAATCAGATAAGGCCTGGGACACACTAGACGATTTTCAAATCTTAAACGATTTTAAAACCATGGGAGACCACAGACATGAAGACAGTTAAACCGATTTTTAGCCTTATAATCTTCCGAACGCACACACTAGATGTTTCGACCACATCGCGAGACCACACACTTGATGATTGTAGAAACAATTTCACAGTGACACGTGATCTCACGGAGACTCGCTTGATCAAACGTGACTAGAGAAGAAAAACAAATAGAGGATCAACATTGTCAGCTGGCTCTCCCGGCTTGCGTTCTGTTTCAAAGTGAAAAACAAAGTATAACAAAGAATATGGGTGATGTTTTCTGCTTTCATGGCATGTTTGTGGCTGCCAAGTTTCAGCTATAGAAGCACGCAACATCTGGTAGGTGTCGCTTGCTCGCTCTCATTGGCTATCGCGGGTATCACGTCAGAGGCAGCCCGATCAAACATGTTTGATATTTACGATTTGAGTTCCAAACGCACACACTAGATGTTTCGACCACATCGCGAGACCACACACTTGATGATTGTAGAAACGTTTTCACAGTGACACGTGATCTCATGGAGACTCGCTTGATCAAACGTGACTAGAGAAGAAAAACAAATAGAGGATCAACATTGTCAGCTGGCTCTCCCGGCTTGCGTTCTGTTTCAAAGTGAAAAACAAAGTATAACAAAGAATATGGGTGATGTTTTCTGCTTTCATGGCATGTTTGTGGCTGCCAAGTTTCAGCTATAGAAGCACGCAACATCTGGTAGGTGTCGCTTGCTCGCTCTCATTGGCTATCGCGGGTATCACGTCAGAGGCAGCCCGATCAAACATGTTTGATATTTACGATTTGAGTTCGGGGACGCTCCGTCTCAATCGGGAGCAGATAAAAAAATCATAATGACACCACATAATAGAGGATTTTTTGGACAAAAACTTGTTTGTGACAAGCCGTGAATCGGGCCACACCCCCCCCCATCGCTCGGGGATGCAAATCGGGCTTAAATCGTCTAGTATGCGGCCAGCCTAAGAGTAAATGGAGAGTCAGCGAGAGCCTCATTTGATTGGCTAAAAGAAGGTGGTGGACCCGCCCTCCCCCTCACGCCTGCAAATCTCAGTGAGTGAGAGAATCGTGCCAAAATTATAAGCGCAGAGAAAAGAAAGACGGAGCTGGACATATCGGTTTATTTTGGAAACTTTTTGCCCCACATACACAACAAGTCATTTAGACATTTGCAACAGTTTGTTTTTTACACATACAGATTGGTTCTATGCAGTCAATCCGTTTTGCAGTTCTTTAAACTGTTGTTTTCGCTTGCAAATCACTGTTCACAGGCTTGCACTACTTTTGACCGTATTTTAGCAGAAACAACGTGCCAAAACGTACACCTTTGCAAAGCTTAATTTACGCTTACAGTCTTATGTATACTTCCACAACTCTTACGCTGTGTTTGCAAATCTTTTAGGCATTATTTTACCTTCATATTTTGTATATTACTGGGCCAGTTCTAGGCTCGATTGGAGTGGCGTAGAATAAAATTAGACTGAATAAAATTAGACTGAAGACCAAATGTGTTTAAATGCAAAAGCAGGTGTCCTGACATTTCATCCTAACCGTCAGATTGTCCTACCAGGGCTTACTGCACATGTGCACATCAATTTTCTCACCCTGAACAACACATAATAACTGTATTTTCATTACTGTAAGGATAGGTTTAGGGTTGGGGTAGGTGTACGTGTTAATAAAGCATAATCTGATGGGTAGCTTTTTTGTTGTCACATTGTGCTACCTGCTGTTTTAATGGGAGGTAGCACAAATCGTCAGAACACCGGCACTTTACTGTGAGTAACACAAACAACATGATCGATGGAAAAATCCTGCATACAACAAAAGGTAAGTAGAACTCAATTTTCCCTTTTTTAATGGTTAGAAATAGTTCCGTTCAGTGGATCCACCAGGTTTAAATGATTTCTTTAGGTTAGTTAGTAATGTTTTTTTTCTTTCACTGGCACAATAACAATTTCATACCCAAAATAAACAAAGTAAAACATAACACTATAACATTGAACATTATGACAACAAGATGCAATTTAAAATGTGACAGAAGTTCAGGTTCAGTTCTTGTTGTGTAATGCAAATCAGTTCATCCATGGAAAAAAAACAAGAAAGGGGTTAAAGGAAAAAGACTGTTCTGGTTTTAGTTCAAGAAAAAAAATGGAAAGGAAGAAAGATAGCTATCCTGTTCGATCATGAGTAACTATTCCTAATATAACAGTAATACTAACACATTTTTGCAGCGAAAATCCAGTTTGCATTGTCTTAATGTTGAATTATGCAAAACTACAAAAAAATCCACCTCAGCCTTTAGTGCATAATCCTTTATGCAAATGTTGGAGAGTTGACAATGCAAAGTTTGCATAAAAACGGATGTAAACGTAGCATGGATAGATTCCCACTAATACCTCTGGCTCCTCTGGTGTATAAATTGGTCAATCTGTCGCTACTGAGTTTGACTGCATTTATTTGTTAATTTATTCATTCATTCATGCATGCTAGGACTTTTAAACTGCACAGTATGAGATGGAGAAGGTCTGTTGACCAAAAGTAAGCTGTTCAGCAATGGAAAAAATTATCACCTTAAAGTGATGTTCGTGCCGGTGGTACAGTTTACAGCTGCTGATTTGATGCTTACTTTTTTGTCTGTGTATCTGCAGCTGATTTTGGAGGTCTGTGTAAACTGACGGGAGTTCACTGCACAAACACCCTGAAAATCTGCACTGTACACAATACGTGTTGTGAAATTCACATTGATCCAGCAGACGTTAGGACAAGGTAAACAAATACAGTGTGTTTGTCTGAAACACAAGAGACAGGAGAGTGTCAGGGAAGGGAGAAGAGACAAGGTGTGTCTCGTGATGCACGTTTAAAGTGCCCCTATTATGGATTTTTTTAAATTACATTTCATGCAGTGTGTAATGCAGCTGTAAGTGAATGTTCAATTCAATTTAGTTTTATTTCTAAAGCACATTTAAATTCAACCTTAGTTGGCCAAAGTGCTGTACAGAAGGTAAAAATAAAATAAATCAATAAGAATAAAAGCAAGTAAGCACATACACATTACAAAGAATTAAAAGCACAAGCAAAGAGATGCGTTTTTAACATAGATTTGAATTCGGCTAACGTAGGAGCAGTTCTGACAGGTAGTGGCAGGCTGTTCCACAGCTTAGGACCAGCTACTGCGAAGGCTCGTTGCAGGCGAGACCGAGGTATTCACAAAAGATGGCCATCTTGGGATCTAAGTGACCTAGCCAGATTGTAAGTGCATGGTGAGTAAATCAGTGAAATACCCAGGAGCTACGTTTTTGAGAGCTTTATAGACAAATAACAGAATTTTGTAGAATCCGATATCGGACTGGCAGCCAGTGCAAGGAGCATAAAATTGGTGTGATATGGTTTCGTTTGCAGCTACCCACGAGTAGATGCGCAGCCGCATTTTGGACCATTTGAAGGTGAGAGATGGAAGAGAGCGGTAACACAGCATACAAAGAATTATGATAGTCGAGATAAAAGTGTGAATAACGGTTTCAAAACTTTTCCTGCTTTAGAAAGGTTTGACTTTGCCTAACCGACGAATATGATAAAAATTGGTACTAACTATTGTATTAATTTGTTTATCTAATTTGAGACTATTAACAAGGTGGAAACCAAGATCTTTGACATCTGAAGTAAGATATGGAGTAAGTGTGCCATGGTCAATAGAGTCTTCACCTGATTGCTCTTTTGGCCCAAATTGAATGATTTGGGTTCCCTTTCAAGGCATCCTCTAGGGGTCGCTATGGGGAGCGCCTCGTCGTGACCCGTGTCTGAAGCATACATTCAAAGAACACCAACAACATGTTGGCCGGCGACAGCCTATGATGTCACTACTGGTGCGACTATAGTATAAATAGGCGCCGGGAGAACACATAATCCTCTTCACTGACTGTTTTGTTTGAAGCGGGCATTCCGGTGGTAAGAGCAATCTTTCTTCCTTTATTATGGCGAGCACTAGCAAGATGTTTAGGAGATGTGTGCATCCGTAAAGCATACATTCAAAGAACACCAACAACATGTTGGCCGGCGACAGCCTATGATGTCACTACCGGTGCGACTATAGTATAAATAGGCGCCGGGAGAACACATAATCCTCTTCACTGACTGTTTTGTTTGAAGCGGGCATTCCGGTGGTAAGAGCAATCTTTCTTCCTTTATTATGGCGAGCACTAGCAAGATGTTTAGGAGATGTGTGCATCCGTGTCTTCGTTATTTGACACCTGATGACACACATGATCTTTGTGTCTTTTGTTTGGGCGAAGAGCATGCAGGCGATGTCCTCGAGAGGGCAATCTGCATTAACTGCGAGCGTTTTTCAATGAAAAAGCTCCGCTCTCGTTTGTCTCTCTTTTCAAGGAAAGAGGGGCAGCTGTTTGCTCCCCGCGGTTCAGGATCCGCCGCTGCTGAGGCACAGAGGAGAATGAGGTTGTGGGGATCGCAGGTGGATCTGGCTGATGAGTTTAAGGAGGGGCTTTCCCTCTCGCTCTCTGGATGAGGGTGAGCCGCTGGAGGATGATGTGATTTCCCTAACATCGTCTGATCCAGGGGCCAGTGCTCTGCTGGGTTCGGCCCAGGAAGAGCAGGAGATGTGTGAGGAGGGCGAAGAAGCTGAGGCTGAGCCCTCCCAATCCTCTTGCCCTGCGTATGATGAGCTACTGGAGGTTATGGATCGTGCCACGGCGAGTCTTGACTTACCATGGAAGCGGGCCAAGAAGGTGACGCTGTGAGGGCGAAGAGCATGCAGGCGATGTCCTCGAGAGGGCAATCTGCATTAACTGCGAGCGTTTTTCAATGAAAAAGCTCCGCTCTCGTTTGTCTCTCTTTTCGAGGAAAGAGGGGCAGCTGTTTGCTCCCCGCGGTTCAGGATCCGCCGCTGCTGAGGCACAGAGGAGAATGAGGTTGTGGGGATCGCAGGTGGATCTGGCTGATGAGTTTAAGGAGGGGCTTTCCCTCTCGCGCTCTGGATGAGGGTGAGCCGCTGGAGGATGATGTGATTTCCCTAACATCGTCTGATCCAGGGGCCAGTGCTCTGCTGGGTTCGGCCCAGGAAGAGCAGGAGATGTGTGAGGAGGGCGAAGAAGCTGAGGCTGAGCCCTCCCAATCCTCTTGCCCTGCGTATGATGAGCTACTGGAGGTTATGGATCGTGCCACGGTGAGGCTTGACTTGCCATGGAAACGGGCCAAGAAGGTGACGCCGCAAGGTCGTCTCGACAAGCGTTATCTGTCTGACCATAGCCCTCCAGCTCAGGTGAGCCTTCCTTTTCTTCCTGATCTCCATACGGAGGTCGAGAAGGAATGGAGGAGGCTGTCTTCCTCACGCATCTATCAGTTCCAGCATACGAGTTATGCCAACATCGAGGGGATGCGCGAAAGTGGCTATGAGAAGATGCCCCCTGTAGAAGAGACGCTGGCTAGCTATCTTTCTATGGGTGAGACATCCTCTCTTAGCTGAGTTGTGCCGTGCCACAGATCTCACTCTCCGTGCTACTAAGCAGGCCGCTTCTGCTATGGGCAGGTCTATGGCGGCCATGGTGGTAACGGAAAGACATCTGTGGGAAAGAGAATCAGAATCAGAATCAGAAAGATAAATGGCAGGGCATACGCAACAGCAGGTCAGGCTGTCGCTTCGTTGCACACAATGGCGGTGCTTCAGGCATATCAGGCTGATCTACTGATAGACCTGGATAAAGGCGAGGGCCTTTCTCCTGATGAGGTAGCTGAGTTGTGCCGTGCCACAGATCTCACTCTCCGTGCTACTAAGCAGGCCGCTTCTGCTATGGGCAGGTCTATGGCGGCCATGGTGGTAACGGAAAGACATCTGTGGGAAAGAGAATCAGAATCAGAATCAGAAAGAGCTTTATTGCCAAGTATGTTTGCACATACAAGGCATTTGTTATAGTGTCACAAGCTTCCAGTACACGGAGACAACAACAACACACAGATAATAAAAATAAGATGTGAATAAAATACACATGCATAAATATAAACCACAAAAAAAGAATAAATTGTATGTACAGGTGTGCTATACTTATATATATGCTATATATATAAAGAGAGGGGCTTTCTTCTCGATGCTCCGGTTTCATCTTCCAAGCTTTTCGGTACCTCCGTCGAGACGGTGGTTGAGAAGTTCAGGGAGGCGAAGGCGCACTCAGCAGCCTTCAAAACCTTCATTCCACGAAGGTCTAGGTCTGAGCCCGAACAACCCAGGGGTCCTGGCCCGTCTCGGTCTGAGGATCAGAGACGGGCACAGAAGGCTAGTGTCACGGCTCACGCTCCTCCCCCACCTGTGGGTAGGGCTAGGAGGAATCGCGGGTCAAAGGGAGGTAGGCAAGACCTGAGGGAGGTGATCCAGACGAGGCGTCAGCGCTCTCGTCCGGACCAGAGTGATACCTGAACATCTACTCATCTCCCTTGGGGGGTTTAACATCTGCCCTTATCTTCCCCTTCCTAATTCCCCTGTAACCACCATCATCTCCACCGGACCGAGATTAGGTAGGAATCTCCAGCGCCTGCATTACAGTCTCCTATGCCGGACCGATGATGTTAGCATAGGATGATGACCTATGCTAAGCATTTGTGTTCTTTCTAAATCCTGTATAGTAAGGGCTACATGCGGTAGCTTCATGCCCTTTCTTGAGCTGGCTAAGCCCCGGCACCACTCCACCTATGTATCCTCGGGATACCTACTTTAACAGGGTGTTGCTACTAGGGGTCTGTTGAGACAGTTCCTTCAGCAAGCTCATGCAGAGGGGTGACAGACCAAGACCTAGTACGATTCTAGGCACTTGGTCGTATTCCCTTAAAGGAATCTACTCCTGATTCCAAGCCTTGAGCTCTACCCCGGGCCTAGAAGTTCTGGCCCTAACAGGTAAGTTTTGGGGGTATGGAGCCTAGGCCTTTGGCCATAGGGCATAATGTCACTGACAGCTGTCTTAATGTCCCAGGGGCAACTCCCATGGCTATGGTAGAGTTGGTACTTAGTGCTCGCCGTGGTTTTTTTGGGCATACCCTCCCCTCAGTCTGTTGAGACAGTTCCTTCAGCAAGCTCATGCAGAGGGGTGACAGACCAAGACCTAGTACGATTCTAGGCACTTGGTCGTATTCCCTTAAATGAATCTACTCCTGATTCCAAGCCTTGAGCTCTACCCCGGGCCTAGAAGTTCTGGCCCTAACAGGTAAGTTTTGGGGGTATGGAGCCTAGGCCTTTGGCCATAGGGCATAATGTCACTGACAGCTGTCTTAATGTCCCAGGGGCAACTCCCATGGCTATGGTAGAGTTGGTACTTAGTGCTCGCCGTGGTTTTTTTGGGCATACCCTCCCCTCAGCATGGTGGCGTGGGTATACCGTTCCCCATAGTGATCCCTAGAGGATGCAGTTCGAAGTTCCCTTGAAAGGCAACATCTCAGGTTACTTATGTAACCATGGTTCCCTGAATAGGGAACGAGACACTGCGTCCTCTAGGTTTCCTGCCATGCTTCGGACGCAAGCTTCAGATGAAGAAGCGGATGATGTGTTCTCCCGGAGCCTATTTATACTATAGTCACACCGGTAGTGACATCATGGGCTGTCGCCGGCCAACATGTTGTTGGTGTTTTTTGAATGTACAGGTGCATCTCAATAAATTAGAATGTCATGGAGAAGTTCATTTATTTCAGTAATTCAACTCAAATTGTGAAACTTGTGTATTAAATAAATTCAATGCACACAGACTGAAATAGTTTAAGTCTTTGGTTCTTTTAATTGTGATGATTTTGGCTCACATTTAACAAAAACCCACCAATTCATTATCTCAACCAATTAGAATATGGTGACATGCCAATCAGCTAATCAACTCAAAACACCTGCAAAGGTTTCCCGAGCCTTCAAAATGGTCTCTCAGTTTGGTTCACTAGGCTACACAATCATGGGGAAGACTGATCTGACAGTTGTCCAGAAGACAATCATTGACACCCTTCACAAGGAGGGTAAGCCACAAACATTTGTACTTCCGAATGTCCAGCAATTCGTCTCTGGTGAAACTGATTGCAGGGATATAATGAAGTTATGAAGTATTCTAATTTGTTGAGATAGTGAATTTTGGTGGGTTTTTGTTAAATGTGACCCAAAATCATCACAATTAAAAGAACCAAAGACTTAAACTACTTCCGTCTGTGTGCATTGAATTTATTTAATACACGAGTTTCACATTTGAGTTGAATTACTGAAATAAATGAACTTTTCCACGACATTATAATTTATTGAGATGCACCTGTATTGTACATTTCACTCCACTACATTTCTATCAAGATCCTCAAAGTAGAAAGTCGTTAGCAGCTTTGAAAGTCAGTGGGTGATTTTTTTTCTTCTCTAAAACGTGACTTTCTTTTTTTCAGACAGTTTATCAGTAATCACTTTTGGGGCTACATGAAGTGATTTCCAGCATTTTTTGAGCACTGACCAGTTCCAAATGTGATATTTATTTACAACAATTCAATAATAAGAAGTTAATATTGTGGTTTATATTAGACACAATATTGTCTGATTTTGCTAAATTGTGTAAGTGAAACTATTACCTATAAAGCCACAGAAGAACTGTTGTACGTCTCCTAATAAAAAACAAAATGTGTTTGACTGAAGCAGCGCTGCACAGACCATTCTGTGCATGACATCAAAGAACAGCGAGAGCGATTAGACAGCATTTTTTAAATTTTTGTTTTATGTCAAATAAGTCTTGCTGTTTTGCTTTTTTGTTAAAGCAGTGTTGCTGTTGTAAAATTATACAGCTACAGTTGTTAAATAGTGGGACAGTTGAAACTTAGCTCAGGAGCATTCATATAGGGTTACTACCCTTCGAGTGAAGTTAACCTGTGGCAAATTCAATTGAATGGGTATGATTTGGAAAGGCACACACGTCTTAATGAAAGGTCTAACAGCGGGTATGATTTGGAAAGAACCTTAATTCCAAGCATCACGTTTGAAGGAAACCAGGCACTGCTCATCACATGCAGAGTACTATCCCAAAAGTAAAGTGTGGTGGTAGCAGCCTCATGCTGTGGGGCTGTTTTTCCGCGGCAGGGACTGAAGGACTCATCAGAATAGAAGACAAGCGCAATGCACCAAAATATTGAGATAGCCTTAATGAAAACCCAGTCCAGAACTTCAGGCAGAAGGTTCACCTTCCAACAGGACAATGCCCCTAAGCACACAGCAAGATTTGCTTATAGACAACTCTGTCAATGTCCTTGAGTGGCCCAGCCAGAGCCTGGGCTTGAACCCAATCAAGGGTTCATACCTGACAGCTTGAGAGGTGAAGAGGTGAGGTGAAGAATGGCAGATAATTGCCAAATGCTGATGAGCAAAGCTTGTATAAAAAAAAATCAAACAAAAAAATACTTGAGGCTGTAAAGGTGCTTCCGCTAAATATTTAGTTAATACTAAATACTCATGCAATGTACTTATTTCAGTTTTTTTTATTTTTAATAAATTTACGAAGTTGTGGCAATTCTGTTTTTGCTTTGTCAATATGATGTATGGAGTGTAGATTGATGTGGAAAAAAAGTTATTTAAAGCAGTTTAACATAAGGCAGCAACATAACAAAAAACGTGAAAAAAAATTAAGGGGTATGAATACTTTCGCAAGGCACTGTATTACATACAACAATAATAAAACAGTTATTGCATTGACATAAAAAAGGAAATTCACTTTTGGTACTTAAGTACTTTTAAAAGCAAGTACTTCTGTACTTTTACTTAAGTAAAAATCTGTCCTTTCAACTTTTACTTGTAATGGAGTAATATTTGACCAGCAGTATCTGTACTTTCACTTAAGTAATGGAGTTGTGTACTTTGTCTGCCTCTGTATATAAATAAACTTGCCTTGCCTTATTTATTAGTGACTATATGATAATGACGTCATAAAACAAGCAGAATATTGTAATCTAAAGTGGAATGAGAAGGCTATACAGTGAATCACGACTCATTTGACTCAGATGACAAATCCTTTACATACACAAATGAGTATGGATTTCGAGATCAATTTGTTTTGTAAAGCAGAGAAATTAAAACTAACAAAAACTATTCCAGGGAGCCAGTGACAAAGAAGATTCACAGTCTATATGTTAAGAAAAGTATATTATACAAACCACGGAAAAAGTATAACGTTTGGAAAGAAAATGTGCTATAAATCCACAGTAGAGAGTAAGATGAGTGCAAATTAAACTAGAATCATCATTTAAAAAACATTTTTAAACAAAGGCAAATATTACAATGCTAATATTAGTGTAAGTCTAGTAAGCAGATATATGTACAGTATGTTGTACGTTACTCACACAGACACACATTAAAGGTGAATGTATTTCTTTTAGGATGGAAAGTGTAAGTGATATACGTTTCATGAAGGACTATCTGTTTAAATGTAGATCTCTCCTCCCATCCGTCTCCATCAATCACCTCTTTCTTTCCACTGGTCCAACCTCACAAAAAACAGACAATATAGAATTTTTGAGCTACAATTTTATTTTAGTTTACAATCTATAGTAAACAATTTGACAGCACTGGGCAAAAAAAAAAAATGTTGTGGCTAAGTAAATATTTTCCTTTTTGCGTGACCAATATTCATTGTATTAAATTTTAACTCAATGTTGCCCTAAATAAAAGTTGTGATATAGCCACAGCCAATCACAAATTCATATTTACCTTATTCAAAGAAAAGAAAAGAAATAAACCCTTCCTAAAGTTTCATTTGCTGTTGGCACACCCAGGTGAAAAAGAAATATATTTAAATTGTGCTTTTCAGACATACTATATTTAAATTATACTATACTAAGTGCATATTAAATGTATTATTCTGAAACAACTTTAAGTATATTAAGCGTATTTCAAGATATGCTTAAGTTGGATTTTAATCTATTTGTAATATATTTAATATATTGAAATTGTGTTGAATTGGAACCACTTTAAATATATTTAGTGCAATTTAAGTGTATTTCTTAAAATACATTTAAAATGTCCTTTTAATACTTCATGAACTACAGTTAGAGTATATTTGAAGCATCGTTTTAATGTACTTCAAGTACATTTCAATTGTATTTCAGCTCATTGTAAATGCATTAGCATTACACTACTAGTATATTATAAAGCTGCTTTTTTCAGTATATACACACGTACACACTGATATCTAGAAAACTTTAATGTATTATATATTGTTGTGTACATTACAAATATTCATAAAGAAAGTAAATTTTCACTAAAAAAAGGCCAGCAGCATATATACTTTGGTGAAAAACAAAACAAAACATACTATTAAATGTATTAAAAATGCACTTGAAATACAAGTATGTTTATAGTATATTTGTATTACTACAAACATACTCAAGTACATCTTAATACATTATAAAAAAACTAATAAAAAAGACTGAAATGCTATGGTAGAGCTATCTTTTCCATTTGTAGAACATTTCAGTTATACGGGTCTTAATAAAAAGTACAGAATTTTACATGAATGAATAAATAAAAATTACAATGCAATTTTCTGAAGAAAACACATAAAAAAAGACTGAAAAACAAAGTGCATAAGTGAATAGCTGTGTGTGTGCAAAGACTGAAGATGATAAAGTTCAAGTAACAGAATAGGGAGGGATGGAGGGGGTTTTGGAGGTGGAGCAGGATGTGGCGAAGGGATGGTGATGGGAGGATGACGATGATGCACATTGCTAACGTTTTTCTTCCAAGATTGACCAAATCACCCTCCATTAGGCCTGATTCAAAAGTCTCTATAACAGAGGTGATACAACATGACAATATACTTACTATTCCTTTGCTTGTCTCTGCACTCAGATTTCAGTTTGTCTTCTATAGCAGCTGATCTGAAAAACAACAAATGTGAATATTTCACACACACACACACACACACACACACCTATTTTTGCCAGAACAAATGACAAATGATATAATCTACAATCAGGGAAGCCCAACCCTCCTTTTTCTTTAGAGGCAATACGCTTATTTATATTGATCCTTGCCTTTTTCCCATCCCACAGACAATGTTTCATTCAATTGTCGAATTGCTTGAAAAAAGAAGCTGGTATTTTAATCGGAAGAATCATTAATATATAATTAAGCTGGGGGGCTATAACCATCTTAATAATACTGATTTTCCCCCAAAGAGTAAGTCTGATATTTTCCCACTTCTCCAGATTAGTTTTGAACTTCTGTAATAATGGGTATAAATTGAGCATTATTATTTCCTCCATGTTCCGGGACAGTTTTATTCCTAAATATTTAATTCCCTTAGGGGCCCATTTAAACATTTCTACCATAACTGGTAAACATGAATTGGAAAGGGGGGTAGCTTCAGATTTATTCCAATTGACTGGATAACCAGACAATTTTGAGAAGGACTGTATAACATCCATTAGATGTGGTAGAGAGGTCAGGGGATCAGTTATAACTGCTAAAATGATGTCTGCATAGAGTAATAATTTATGTACTTTATCTCCGGCTTTCACTCCTCTAATCCCACAGTGGGCTCGAATAATAATCGCCAGTATTTCCGAAAAAATAATAAACAAAAGTGGGTTTAATGAACACCCCTGACGTGTCCCTCTTGAGAGGTTAAAAAAGGGGATACTACTCCGTTTGTTATTACTGCGGCCTTGGGTTCTTTATATTGTATTTGAACCCATGAAATAAAGTTTTGACCGAAGCCAAAATGTGACAAGGTAGAGAATAAAAATTGCCACTCTACCTTGTCAAAAGCTTTCTCCGCGTCAAGAGAAATAGCTGTTATTGGAGTATTGTTGGATTGGCACGTCCAAATTAGGTGAAACAACAATCTTACATTGTCCGATGAAGCTCTGTTGTTTATGAATCCCACTTGGTTAGGATGAATAATGTTTGGTAGCATCTTTTGCAGGCGATCGGCTAAGATTTTTGTCAGAATTTTCAGATCACCATTTAATAAACTGATTGGTCTAAAATTTGAGGGGTCTGTAACATCTCTACCTTTTTAGGGATTAAAGAAATAAAGTCCTCGTTACATGTTGGGGGTGCTCGCAGTTTCCTAAACATTTCTTGGTATACCTCATTAACTATTGGAGCTATAACCTCTACAAATCCTTTATAGATCTCTGATTTTCCATTTTTCATTGATGAAATTACTTCTTTTATCTCGCTTATTGAAATAGGCAAGTTCGGCACTTCAACGTTTGAGAGAAAATCTTCAATCTCATTTTGAACAGATTTAGTATGTGTTATAGACGTATACAGCTTTTCATAATATTGCTGAAAAACTTTATTTATATCTTTGGGTGCAAAAATTTGTCTATCTCCCTGTTTGATTACTGGTATTGTGTTTTTTCTCTCTCAATTGTCTGGCTAACAATTTCCCTGTTTTCTCTCCCCCTTCATAAAAAATAGTTTTCAATCTATACAGTGCATATTCCACCTTTTTATTATAAATCTCATGCAACTGATATTTTAATCTACAGAGATCTTGATAAAGCCTGTCCGAAAAAAAATATATAAATTGTAATTCCTTATTTTTAATTTCCTTACTACTCATTAATAAATTCTCTCTTTTCTTTTTTGCAGCCTGAGCGATATATTTTCCTCTGACATATGCCTTAGCAGCCTCCCAAACTGTCGAAATGTCTTGTGTACTTCCTAAAGTTATATCAAAAAAGGATTTTAAATCCTCCTCTAGAGCTTTTCTGAAGAGGGGATCTAACAGTAATACAGTATTCATGCTCCATCTTCCTCTTTTCTCTGTATCACTGGTTACATTCAGCAGTGGTGGACAGTAACAAAGTAGTTTTACTTCGTTACTGTACTTAAGTACATTTTTTCAAGTATCTGTACTTTACTGGAGTAGTTTTATTTTGAGTAACTTTTACTTCACTACATTCCAAAGCATAAGATCGTACTTTTTACTACATTTCATAAAACTTATCGTTACTTCTTATAATATATCACGTGTTCCGACACGCAGAAGCGGTGTCTGATTCATGAACGAACTGATTATTATTAATGAACCTGTTAAATCTGTTCTCGAGTCGACAACTCACTGATTCAAATGAACCGTTTAGTGCGAGTCTCCAATGAACTGAATTCACAAGTAAGAACCGGGAGATCTTCTGAGCGCACTGATGCTGCGAAAAGTTACTGAAGCCCCGTTCACACTAGCAGCGACAAATGCATGTCGCCAGGGGCTGGCGATGAGGTTGCTAGTGGGCGTTCTCAATACTGGTTGCCTTGACAGCGAATCAGGTTTCTTGCTGCTAAGTACAAACATTTTGGAGGCAAAAGACTACATATAATCTAAATCTAAATTAAATCCGTACATACAAACAAAAATGAATGAGAAACAGAGCCTACTTTCTTCCATTGCTTATGTTTATCTATGGCGCTGAAAGGAGAACAATCACATGTGCTCTACTGTCGTCTTTCCTATTGGCTGTTGCTCCCGAAAGTCGCTCTTCATTTGCATAAAGTTAAAGGATTCTGAACTTTGTCGCGTCGCTGGACACGCCCCATCCAGTCGCCAACGGCCAGCTCTCCATTAAAATGAATGGGATTGTGTCGCTTTGCTGTTGCGTGTCACTTGTAGTGTGAACGGGGCTTAATGTTGAATTTCAGGAATAATTATTATAACTAGAAATCATATTTAGGTCAAAACTGCCAGTTGTTTGTGAACTAAATCTGCTGTAAAGGGTGATCTGTTTAAGCCCACTGAAATGCTTGATGCAGACACATCAGCATCAGAGTCTCTATGTTTAAGCTCAAAAAAGGAAACATTAAAATAACACAGATTAAATAAAATAACTTAAGCACATTCATATTCCCCGCTGCCGTAACGTTAACAGTTTTATTAAAATGCTACGCATTTTGCCCTATGTGACGTCTGTTTGTATATTATCAACAATATACATTTTTATATTGTTTAGATCAACTAGCCGAGTAGACAGATGCTTATTCATAACCATACTGAAAATAAGTAAATATTGTTAGCTGATGCTAACTGTCTATAGCTAACAAGCTTGCTGGTGCTAAATTTAGGTAATTTTTATATAGAAAGTCCATATATTTTTATTCAACCACCTAGATAAATTACATCTGATGTTCAGAACATGGTAACCTCAGTAATTATCAAAGTGGGAGTGATGCCCTCTGGGGACATTTGGCCAGGGGTGTTTTTACACCACAGACAAGGTTTGTCTTACACCACATACAAATATAATTATATTTTCCTTAAAATGTTCTTCCTAACTTCAAGCCTTATTCTCATGTCATATATAACTGTGATGTTCTGCAAAACAACAAGCTTTAAACACTTTTTTTTACTAGTGAAAATCAGATGGTCATATCTGTTTTCTCTCAGGTACTTCGCAGTGTAAGCTAAATCCCAGGTATTTTGAGCAGTAGGATTAAAAAAAATATGTGCTAATATAGAAATGTAATAAGTAGCCTATATAAAATTGCAAAATAAATCTATATATCAGTACTTTTTTAAGTACATAAATCGAGTAATTTTGTACTTTCACTCGAGTAAAATTTAAAAAAGAGTTTGTGTACTTCATCCACCACTGAACATGGGAAATATGATTTTCAAAAGACAAGTTGCTATCTAATATAACACCCAGATTTTCGACTGTAGAGGAAGTAACAGTACATCCGTCTAGTTGCAAATTGTAATCCAAGAGATTGTGTGTACTATGCCTATATAAAATTGCAAAATAAATCTATTTATCAGTACTTTTTTAAGTACATAAATCGAGTAATTTTGTACTTTCACTCGAGTAAAATTGAAAAAAGAGTTTGTGTACTTCATCCACCACTGAACATGGGAAATATGATTTTCAAAAGACAAGTTGCTATCTAATATAACACCCAGATTTTCGACTGTAGAGGAAGTAACAATACATCCGTCTAGTTGCAAATTGTAATCCAAGAGATTGTGTGTACTATTTTTTGGTCCAATAAGTAATATCTCCATTTTCTCTGAATTTAATAGGAGAAAATTATTGGTAATCCAATCTCTTACATTTTAACACACTCTGCTAACTTAGATAATTTAGAAGTTTCATCTGGTCTTGTTAAAATATATATAGTTGAGTATCATCAGCATAACAGTGGAAATGAATCCTGTATTTTCTAATAATATTACCAAGGGGCAACATGTATATTGAAAATGGCAGAGGACCTAGGACAGATCCTTGTGGCACTCCATATTTTACTGGTGATAATTGAGATGACTCCCCATTTAAATGTACAAAGTGGTAGCGATCGGATAGGTAGGATCTAAACCATCTTAAAGCTTGCCCTTGAATACCTGTATAGTTTTGTAATCGATCTATGAGTATGTCATGATCTATAGCTTCACATAGATAATGCAGAAAACAAAACTACAAAAGAAATTACAACTTTTTAAAACACTTTTGATCTGATTCAGCATGTGCATGGGCCCACACACAATTGTGGACATACTCTAGATTTAATCATCAGTAGAGGTCTAAACATTTCATCCATTGTTATTAAGGACGTAGCACTAGGTGATCACTTCTGTATTTTCTTTGATATATGGATCTCTGCTACCACTGAATCTAGGTCTGTCTCTGTCAGAAAGAGATACACTAGTGTGCTATTTATTGAGGGTATATCTTTAACACCAAGCATTTCTGCAGACTCTGTTGATCTTCTTCTTGATTCCTTTAACTCAAAAGTTAAAAATGTTATTGATGACATTGCTCCTCTGAAAGTCAGCAAGAAGACTGGCAGACAAAAATCAGCTTGGAGAAAATCAACAGCAGTTCAGAGTATGAAAAGACAATGCAGAAAAGCTGAGCGGATGACGGAACTTGAAATTCCCTATAGCATCTATAAAGACAGCCTTCATGCTTTCAATGTGGAACTAGCCACAGCTAGACAGACCTTCTTCTCAAACCTTATAAACAGTAACTTAAACAACACTCACACTTTTTGCTACTGTTGAGAGACTAACAAACCCCCCCAAGTCAGATTGCCAGTGAAATGCTCTCAGACAGCAAATGCAATGAGTTTGCTTCCTTTTTTTCTGAGAAGATCAATAATATGAACTGTTAATATTAATAATAATAATAATAATATGAACTTTGAACTGTTGCCATCTGGTTGACGCTACAGAGCACTGAGCACCAGAACGGCCAGACACAGGAACAGTTTCTTCCCTCAGGCCATCCATCTCATGAACACTTGACAATAACTGTGGAACACACACTATTTATTCACTCATACACTTATTTATCTAACACACATACTCATTCTACATTTCAATTTGCACATAATATACCTGTACACACAACTGTCTATTGTTCTATACCTGTACATACAATTGTCGATTTGTATATTTTTTATTCCTTATTTTACTTGTTCTATTTTTTATTTTTTTTATTTTATATTATCTGTTTTTTTGTTCTGTCACTGTCATTCTGTTACACTGTGGAAGCTTCTGTCACGAAAACAAATTCCTCGTATGTGTAAACATGCCTGGTAATAAAGCTCATTCTGATTCTGATTCTGAATATCAGGAAGGCAATTAGCACATCCCCAAGTTATGCAGAGGTCAGACAGATTCGACCGCAATATCAAAAAGATGCTATGTCTGCTTTTGAAGAAACTGATAGCTAAATTTTGGAAGAAATAGTGCAGCACCTTAAATCGTCAACCTGCTATCTTGACACACTTCCCACATATTTTTTTTCAAAAGGGTGCTTAACTGTTTGGAAGCAGATCTCTTAGAAGTGGTGAACGGCTCACTTCTTTCTGGGACTTTTCCAAACTCCCTGAAAACTGCAGTTGTTAAACCCCTTCTGAAAAAGAGCAATCTTGATAACACCATATTGAGCAAATATAGACCAATACAAAATCTTCCTCTTATAGGCAAGATTATTGAAAAGGTAGTCTTTAATCAGCTGAACAAATACATAGGGTGCTTTCACACCTGGCCCGTTGTTTCGGAACCTGGCCCATTCCCCCCCCCCCCTTAGCTCGGTTCGTTTGGGCATATGTGAACACGGCAATCGTGCACGGATCCGCGCCTAAACAATCGGTTCGAGATCGCCTGAACGAGGTGTCTCGGCTCGATTGAAAACGAACTCTGGAGCGGTTCGGTTGTAGTGAGAAAGCAATCCGATCTAACAGACCAACGAACCAGGCTATATCGCAATGTATAATGGGTAATTACGTAAGTTCCGTGAAAAGCATTAGCTTTGTTGTTTTGCTAATACTTCAAAATGAACCATGTGAATGTTTGTGGGTGAGCACGTCTTCGCCATTCAAAATCAAAGCGCACTTTTTAATTTTATAATGCCGTCTTATTGCTCTTCTTCCTAGTATGTGCATTTTAATGATTTCCCGATGAATCCTGGACTCCTGCTCAGTGATAAATTAATATAACGACATTTACAAAAAAAACAAAAAAAAACTATAAGCCCGCGAAGCTGTTGTCGTTCCATCCTGACAGATGACAGCTGTGACAGCTCAGTGGAATCTCGGAAAATAAACTGTGAAACTTTGACCAATGAGAGAACACTCGCGAGTGACTTGTATTAACAAATTTGGTCAGTTTAGAAAAATTGCCGTATGAAAGCAATCCACACCAAGAATAAAAAGCAACATTGTAATAATTTGAATCCCTGTTTCGGAACAAAGCAATCGATCTACATGTGTGAAAGCACCCTTAAACTCAAATGGATACCTGGACAATTTTCAATCTGGTTTCCGAAGACAGCGCTCATTAAGATAATAAATGATATTCGCTTAAATTCTGATTCTGGCAAAATATCAGTGTTGGTACTACGATCACAGTGCTGCGTTTGACACTGTCGATCATAACATACTACTAGAGAGACTGGAAAACTGGTTTGGGCTTTCTGGGATGGTAATCAAATGGTTCAGGTCATACTTAGAAGGGAGAGGTTATTATGCGAGTATTGGAGAACATAAGTCTAAGTGGTCGTCCATGACATGTGAAGTCGAACAAGGCTCAAATCTTGCACCGCTCTTGTTTAGCCTGTATATGCTCTCATTAAGTCAAATAATGAGAAAGAACCAAATTGCCTATCACATGCTGATGATACCTGTTATGGGGCTGACGAGACGTGAGACGTGCAGATCCAAGTCATTGCACTTGGAAACAAAAATGAAGTTCTCAAGGTGAATGCATAGCTTGACTCTAGGTGTCTAACAACTAAAAATCAAGTCAGGAATCTTGGTGTGATTCTGGAGACAGACCTTAGTTTCAGTAGTCATGTCAAAGCAGTAACTAATAACCTCACAAAAAACAGACAATATTGCATTTTTGTAAATAGCTACAATTTTATTTTAGTTTACAATCTACAGTACATTTGACAGCACTGGGCAAAAAAAATTTTTTGTGGCTAAATAAATATTTTCCTTTTTGCACGACCAATATTCATTGTATTAAATTTTAACTCAATGTTGCCCTGAATAAAAGTTGTGATATAGCCACAGCCAATCACAAGTTAATAGTTACCTTATTCAAAGAAAAGAAAATAAATAATCCCTCCCTAAAGTTTCATTTGCTGTTGGCACAGGTCTGAGGGTGGAAGTGCTTTTATCCAAAGTGACTTACAAATGAGGAATACATAAAAACTTGAGCATATCATATTTTTGTTGACTAACAGACAGCCCTAATTCTTTCATATCTACAAATGTGCCAAAAAATGATTAATTACTAAACACAAAATAAAATATACTCACTACACATTTGGTAGATCTGGCCACTGCAGTTCCTTTTCATGGGAACTTCGAACTGCGTCCTCTAGGGGTCGCTATGGGGAACGCCTCGTCGTGACCCGTGTCTGAAGCATACATTGAAAAAACACCAACTCGTTGGCCGGCGACAGCCATGACGTCACTACCGGTGCGACTACAGTATAAATCGGTGCCGGGAGCTACACATCATTCTCCAGTTATATTTAGGATTGATTTTAAAGTACTTTTACTCGTTTATAAATCACTCAATGGCCTAGGACCTAAATACATAGCAGATATGTTCACTGAATATAAACCTAACAGACCACTCAGATCATTAGGATCGAGTCAGTTAGAAATACCAAGGGTTCACACAAAACAAGGGGAATGTGCTTTTAGTTATTATGCCACCCGCAGTTGGAATCAGCTTCCAGAAGAGATCAGATGTGCTAAAACATTAGTCACATTTAAATGCAGACTCAAAACTCATCTGTTTAGCTGTGCATTTATTGAATGAGCACTGTGCGATGTCCGAACTGATTGCACTATATTTTATGTATAACCATTTTCTATTCTTAACTGTTTTTTTTCCTTGTTTTATTGTTGTGGTGATTTTTTTAAATTATTATTTTATTTTATGTAAAGCGCTTTGAATTACCATTGTGTATGAAATGTGCTATATAAATAAACTTGCCTTGCCTTATTTATTAGTGACTATATGATAATGACGTCATAAAACAAGCAGAATATTGTGATCTAAAGTGGGATGAGAAGGCTATCCAGTGAATCACGACTCATTTGACTCAGATGACAAATCCTTTACATACACAAATGAGTATGGATTTCAAGATCTATTTGTTTTGTAAAGCAGAGAAATTAAAACTAACAAAAACTATTCCAGGGAGCCAGTGACGAAGAAGATTTACAATCTATATGTTAAGTAAAGTATA
Organism: Sinocyclocheilus grahami; assembly: GCF_001515645.1. NCBI lineage: Eukaryota > Metazoa > Chordata > Actinopteri > Cypriniformes > Cyprinidae > Sinocyclocheilus > Sinocyclocheilus grahami. The sequence goes on along the minus strand of NW_015505609.1, from coordinate 813,307 downwards.
TTATACAAACCACGGAAAAAGTATAACGTTTGGAAAGAAAATGTGCTATAAATCCACAGTAGAGAGTAAGATGAGTGCAAATTAAACTAGAATCATCATTTAAAAAACATTTTTAAACAAAGGCAAATATTACAATGCTAATATTAGTGTAAGTCTAGTAAGCAGATATATGTACAGTATGTTGTACGTTACTCACACAGACACACATTAAAGGTGAATGTATTTCTTTTAGGATGGAAAGTGTAAGTGATATACGTTTCATCTCTCCTCCCATCCATCTCCATCAATCACCTTTCTCTCTTTCTTTCCACTGGTCCAACCTCACAAAAAACAGACAATATTGAATTTTTGTAAATAGCTACAATTTTATTTTAGTTTACAATCTACAGTACATTTGACAGCACTGGGCAAAAAAAATTTTTTGTGGCTAAATAAATATTTTCCTTTTTGCACGACCAATATTCATTGTATTAAATTTTAACTCAATGTTGCCCTGAATAAAAGTTGTGATATAGCCAATATATAGCCAATCACAAATTAATATTTACCTTATTCAAAGAAAAGAAAATAAATAAACCCTCCCTAAAGTTTCATTTGCTGTTGGCACAGGTCTGAGGGTGGAAGTGCTTTTATCCAAAGTGACTTACAAATGAGGAATACATAAAAACTTGAGCATATCATATTTTTGTTGACTAACAGACAGCCCTAATTCTTTCATATCTACAAATGTGCCAAAAAATGATTAATTACTAAACACAAAATAAAATATACTCACTACACATTTGGTAGATCTGGCCACTGCAGGTTTTCTCCAGCAGTTCAGTTTTGCATGGAGATCTTGCGTAGCTTGTGTGGCTTCATCACCTGGATGGAAAGTTCCATTCTATTTCCATTTGTACTGGATTAATTTTACTGTACGCCAAACAAGGACAAATTAAAAGCTGAGATGCTGATGGGCCAATGCACCTGACTGCTTTATTTTATGTGTCTATAAACTTGCCTAGGCAAGTTCTAACAGTTAACACAGTTTTACATTATAAATAGTAATCGTTATGATTAATGTCAGTGTTGTCAAACTTTTGTAATGATATTTTAAAGGGGTCATGAACTGCATTATTTTATTATTTTACCAAGATTTTTTGATTTAAAAAATCATAATTTAGAAGTAATAGGCTATTTTCTCTCTTGTTTTTGAGCCTCTTTGCAGAACGGTCTGCTTTTATATACGCAGGGCTCATTCAAAAAGTAAAGTACGCAAGTAAACACCCACTGCTATGACTGGCAAGCAGTTTATCATATGAAAATAACAGATGGACGCTGCTGTGACATACCCTAAAAAACAACATGGGCCATTTTGGTTAAAAACATATAAATACTCAGTAGATATCAAACGATCTGGTACAGACAATGCAATAGTGGTAAAGACTTAATTATATCTCATGCAACCAATCTTACTGATATAGATATATAAACTGCTTACCTGCTCATGAGACATATTTTTTGGGTATCCGGCGTTTACATTACTGGGAAAGTTTTGATGTGGTTACTGATATGCACATGGATAAGGCAATCACTCGGCGCAGAATAGCAGAGCCGAAGCACGACTCACATAATGACCAAAAAACTGTTCCTCCGCAAGTAACTTGTAGTTTTATTCTTTAGTTTTGGTTCTGTTTCGTCACTGCCTGCTTTGACAAGGCCCTCATCTGCTCACCTGTAATTCAAAATCGAAGTATACGGCATGATGCAAATAAATTTTTGTAAGCTATTTCCATTCAGAGCAGGGATGCTGAATAAAAGGAAAAGAGTAATGGTACTCAATTTCCATTCAGTTTCAAATTATGCAGTAACCAACAACTATAGCTATGTCTAAAAATACCATATTTTGTTATATTTCAGCAAATTTTTATCATATCAAAAATAAAAAAACTTAGACTATAGAAGCAAAATAAGTTTCAGTGTCCACAACAATCTGAATTCAAATCGTTTTTACATACAAATGCATTTATGCAGTTTTCGTCCAGTATACCAGAAATACTCATATGTAAATATCTTCTTTGTCTTATGTTAACACGAATGGTAAAAGATGGTGCTCTACAGTTTTTGTGGTATTGTATTACATAAGTGTAGCCCTAGCGAGAGACATACAGATGTGTGGTTTAAATGGATATGGAAATCTCTGCTGAAAGTCTTTGAATGTTATTTTCAATGTAAAACGTGTCAACACTGATGGGTCACTATCAAGCACCTAAACAGAGCAGCACAGACTCACGAAACAAAAGTGGACAGATCCCACAAAACCCTTCTCAACCCTGAAAAAAAGCAGTTGGAGTATATCTGTGTGATTATTTGTTGGCGTATAGTCATGAGGATTTATTTGATCTTTGTGCTGTTATCAGGTGAGTTTTGGTGGTTTTGGAAATGATCAATTTCCCCCAAATGTTAAAAATGGGGAAATACATTATACATTACCATATTGTTTTAAAATAGTATTAATGGTATTGCATAGACTAGTTGTGTTTGTTTAGCTGAAGTAAAAAAATAAAATAAAATAATTTAGAACAACAGCTGTATTTTATGAGATAATGAAAATACCTTATACACTTCTTATGAAAATGTGTCATAAGAAGAACAATAGAACAATTACACCAGTGGTGTAGTCGAGGCCATACGCAAGTATGTGTTTTTTCCACGGACTGCTTGTGTATTACGGCTTCTAAGGATCAGTTATATTTTTACATGTATAAAGATCCACTTATGCTGTGTGAGGGATTTTCTCTCAGTGGGTCTACATGCAAAAATATAGCTGATTTTATTATTTAGGAAGGGAAATATACCTCCTGCAAGAGGATTTGAGGATTTTGCAGGTGAAAAACAAAAGTTTTATACAAATACAAGTAGAAATATCAATTATTTTTGAATTATATTATTGCCTTTTTATTTTCTACTGTCCTGAAGCCAAAGAAAATATTATCTGGAAATATGTTTCTCCAATTAATATTTTTTTTTTCTACCAACTTGCATAAAATAAAACATTATATTCAGATGTCTCTGTCAAGCACTTTTCACAATTAATATAATTCCAAAGCAACATGTTGAAATTATATATAATATTGTGGCTGGAACAACCTGGAAGTCATGCAGTAGACTATTTGAAAAAAATTATCTGTCAACCAATTTTAGAGTGCACTGTATTAATATTACTAAATTACTATATAAAGTACTAATAAACCAACAACAATAACCTTTTTTGTGTGGTGGTGGGGTTGGGGGGTGACTGGGTGATAGTAAACCACGTTTTTTTAAGACTACACCACTGAATTACACATTACATTTAGTGTCTAAATGGTTTAAAGAGCAGGCAACATAAGCAGAGTTAGGCTTTCTTTCATAACATCTCTCAAAAATGTAGTTCACCATTAGGTTTTAACAGTGATGTAGGTTTCATCTGAATAGAAGGTTTGGTTATTTACTTTTGCATACAGACGATGGGAAAGTTTTGTTGTACTTTATATTGTTGCTAAAATATTAATGTTCATAATGTGTTGTTTCAGACTAGTGGAAAGAAAACATCCAAAATACTATTTTAAGTATTTATTTTATTGCAGTTTATCTATTTGCATCCATAGATTTCAGTTACAATTAATATCTTTAAAGGCTTTTTTTCTCAGAATTTAAAAGTTTGAATGTCCACTTCAGCGGCACTTCTAAACACCACATTTTCTGAAGGCTTTTACTCCTTACTGTCGTGTATGCTCGAAATTAAACACATCAAAACATGGTGTCAGAAGTAAACTAATAAGGTAAAAATCAGTGTTGTAAATATGGAAGGACTTAAGCCACCCGCTGGACTTGAATTACAGCACGGGAACCTGTCGGAAAATTGGAGAAGATTTCGACAAAGGTTTGAGCTATATCTAACAGCAATCGGAGGAGCTGACAAGTCAGCTAAGGTAAAGTCCTCATTATTTCTTCATGTTGCCGGAGAAGAGGCAGTGGCAGTGTACAACACCTTCACTTTTGAAGAAGAAGATGATAAGCAAGATCTGACGAAAATTGTGGAGAAATTTAAAAACTACTGTAACCCCAAGAAGAACATAACCTATGAAAGTTTTTCATGTGTGTGCAAGGGGATATGTCATTTAGCCAGTATCTCACTGAGTTAAAGCTAAGGGCAAAATCATGTGAATTCGGACAATTACAAGAATCCCTGATAAGAGATCGAGTTGTCTGTGGAATCACATCGGATAGAATGAGAGAAACATTATTAAGAGAGGTTGACATTACTCTCGAAAAAGCAACCCAGCTTTGCGTCGCAGCAGAAACGGCTAAAACACAAATTAAAAAAATGCATAAGGAGGATCACAATGTACAAACCTCTGCACGAGAAAGCAAGCATGTAGATGCCGTGAAACAAAAATACACGGAAAAAAGACCAACAAAATAAAACGAAAGTGAGTGAAAAAGACAAAGCGAGCACGTTTGATTGCAGACGATGCGGAACTGAGCATACACGACAGACCTCTTCTAGGTTTACTGCCAACAACTTGTCGACTTTTTATTGAACTACGCCAACCCGTCGCTTCCACATGAACTGCATCACAATCAAGATTAATTATTTACATATCATGACACTTACTATCCCAATTTGAGTATTTACGATATTTACTAAACTATTTACAGAGCCAAGCAAACCAAATTTAGAGGGCAATCCAAAAATCAGTGTCAAACAGGCAAAGGGGACAAATACATTAGCAGAACTTTTGATACAACACTTTTCAGCAAAACACCAAACAAAACAAACAGTACTCACAATCTCAAATCTTAATACAAACTCTGCACTGTACAAAACAAACTGCCCAGAACACAAGATGGCTGCTGAGTAAGTGATAACAGGCTCGTTTGAGATGCGCCTCGCCTTGCCTGAAATGTAAACGAGAGTAGACGGGTAAAAATGTATGTAATCAATCAACTGGGTAAATATAGTAATCTCTCTGTTGTTAAAATGTATACTCTATTAATCTATAATGCCTTGCCTTAAAACGTAACTCTAGTTGGCAAGAATTAAATGTCATTAAAATGTGTTCATGTCTCTCTCCGCCGCTCTGAGCTCCTGTGAGAACTCTCATGTGTTTTACTTTATTCCTGACAACATGAACTGGACCAGTGCTCAGACGTACTGCAGACAACATCACACGGATCTCGCCACCGTTGATGACTGGACGGATTATGATGAGCTGTTAAATACTCTACCCAAGGGTTTTACAGAATATATTTGGATTGGTCTCTATCAAAATAATGCAGCTGCTCCCTGGGTCTGGTCCGATTCGAGCAAATCCACATTCAGCTCATGGGATGTCAGACAGCCGTATAATTATGATGGCGAACAGCTCTGTGCAGCAGTGTGTCCTGCTGAAAATTGGCACAATTTGGAGTGTGCAATTAAATATGCTTCTGTCTGCTACATGGGTGTGTTTTACATTTTACAGTTCGAAACATTACATTTTACAGTCTACCAAACAGCCCAATTAGTCAATGTATGCCAAGCCTAAAAAATGTATTGGCTTATATTTATCAAACCACTTTAAGGGATGGTTAAACTAAAAATTAAACCTCTGGCATAATGCACTCACCCTCATGTCGTTCCAAACTCTTCTGTGGAGCATTGGAGATATTTTGTAACTAAAACTGTTTGCTTACCAACAGATTTCAAAATATCTTCTTTTATATTCTGCAGAAGAACGAAAGTCATACAGGTTTAAAACAACATGAGGGTAAGCAAATAACAGCAATTTTCATTTTTGGGTGAATAATCCCTTTAACAAATCAAAACTGCATTGACAAATGTTTGTCATCAATTAAATAAAATATAACAATTATGCCAAATTTCATGCAAACCATAGTAATGCTCTTGAAGGAGACTGAGAAAGTTGGTTTTACAGAAAGTTCAAAACGGCAAATGTTTTATACAAGTTCCAGGGAACTCGATAACTCAGAGAAGCTCTGAAGTAATTAAATAATTTGTTTATTATTTGCTTAAATTAGCTTAGTAAAGCACCACCTGGTGTCAGAAGGAGGTATGTGTCATGTAGAGAAAGTCCCAAAGATGAAAAAGAGTCAAATGTTCCAAAACTAAGGTAATTTTAATAAGCAAAGTCCAAACACGTAACAGTGGGTACTCAAACAAAAACAACAACCGACAAAGAACTGAAGAAACTAAGGAACTTAAATATATATAACTAACTGATAACTAACTCAAATACTAACAGCTGTCACGATTAAATAAATATCCTTGGTAAAAAAACAAGAGGCGGGAAATGTGAACAACATGAAACTGTTATAAGCAAACTAAAAGTCAATGAGAATGAAATCTAAACTGACAGTTCGTGACAGTATGTGTGTGCTCGCCTGAGAAGTTGGTCGAATTAGTGACAGTTTTGGATTGCTATACATTTTACAAATTCAATTAAAAATATTAATGAGGGCTTCAAAATCCCACAAACATCACAAAAACAACAGGATATTTAGCTCAACTTGGACCATTTCTCTTTTAAAATTGGGAATTTTAAGACCTTGTGATTTTTTTGCACAATATTGCAGGTTAATTTGTCTTATTTTCCTCTACAACAGTATAAAGTGGTTATTTCCTGCTGAAAGATGCCATAACTACACCATAATGGGGCCAAAAAGCATATGTTTCCACTGATGCCATTGCTCAAAAATGGTCAAAATACAAATGAGAGCAAAACCATTACAGTATACTTTGCTATTTTTGTGTCCCACAAATATTGTAGAAATGGAAAACTACTTATTTATTTTCTAAACTTCTTTGATGACGTTTATTTCCACTGCTTATTTCCTCATTGCTCTGAGCACTTCTTCATACTGTATGTGTCTCACAGTGAAGAAGAGATACATACTGAGACTGATGGTGAAATCAAATCTAAATGTGAATGATCCTGCAGTGACTGCAGAGATTCTGCTGCAGGTGAGTTCATATAAGGATATGTACAGTGTACAAAAGAGAAAAAAAAGTATATTGATAGTGGAGAATCTTACCAAGAATATTGAGTAATAAAAGTCTGTCTGTGTTCTTCAGATAGGAAAGATCCTGAAGCAGGAGGGACTGACAGAAAATGCAAAGATTTTGTGGAAAATTCAGTCAGATGGAAATGTCTTCCAGAAGACTCTTCCAAAGAAGACTTACCTTTAAAAAAACCAATAACTAATTTTACTGACAGTTTAGTAATACAATAAGATTAAACATTATTGCAAAAATTTAACACGATTTGCATAATCTCAGTCCTTACGCTTATTTTAGCTGAAATGATTGTAATACTGCGGAAATGGTCAGATGCTTCTGGAAATTTATTACCACTGCTACATCTTTCAGTAGAGAATTTTCCAAACATCATCGTCATTAAAAACCTATTTATCTGTAATCTGGTCTTAAAGAAGTATTTTTAAAAAAGTTTTTATTGCTTTTTGGAAGGTGTTTGAAATGGGTAACAAGAGTACAAGATCTCAATGATAATATTAATACAGGGTTACAGATTTCTACATGCACAGTTGGAACATTGGAGAAAGTACAAGACAATACATATCACCAAGTGTTAATCTATTCATCCTGAGTTGTTACTGTAATATACTGTATGTCCAGAACTCTTCCCAAGGACACAACCCATCCTCTTTCACACCATTTACTCTATTATGCATAGATTCGTAAGAAGACATTTCTAACATTGCACTCGCCCAATCTTTCAGTTCTGTGGCTTTCACTGTCTTTCAGTGTCTCAGAATCATTATTGTAATACATACCATTATAACAGAAAGTACACACTTAGAAACATTTGGTAACTGAGACTTATCACCTAATAAACACAGTTGTGGTGTTAGAGATATTGTGAAGACATACCAGCAACTTATGACATCTATAACTTGTTTCCAGAATGGTTTAACTAGGTTACACTCCCAGACACAATGTGAAACGGTACCAGTTTCCAACTGGCATTTCCAGCACAAATTGTCCTTCATCAGTTTCATCCTATAAAGTCTTACAGGAGTGTGGTAGTATCTGTGAAGAATCTTATATTGAGTGAACTTTCCCTTTGCTTCTTTTATATATTTACCACACCCCACCAAAATGCTGGACCATTTCTCTGGATCAATTTCTTCACCGATGTCTCTCTGCCAAATGATCCTTAAATTTCCCAAATCACTACTCCTAGAGGAGTTTACCATTTTATATAATTGTGAAGATTTCTGAGATTCTTGTGTTTTATTTTAAATATCTTGAGATAGGATTGTCAACCATGGGGCAAACTTTAGACAATATACAATTACGTAACTGTAAAAACTTCCAGAAGTTTTCTTTTCCTACAAGATTATAACGCTTCTTTAAATTCCCATAAGACCTTAACACACCGTTCTCATACAAGTCATCAATTATGCTTTGATTATATTGATTATACCTTGCTGGGGCCAGTACTTCCAATAAATCATCTCTTTACCAATACGGATTGCCAGGTTATGCCATAATGAAGAATATTTCAGTAAATAGTGAGATAATTTGAATATTTTATGAATTCTAACCCAAACATATCTAGTATGAATGAGAACAGGATTAAAAGTAGACTGTGAGAATACTTCAATGAGATTAAAAGGTGCACATATTTTATATTCAACTTTCATCCAGTCAGTTTTATCCTTTTCCTGATTCCAATATTTAGCTATTTTTGCCAGAACAAATGACAAATGATATAATCTACAATCAGAGAAGCCCAACCCTCCTTTTTCTTTAGAGGCAATACGCTTATTTAGATTGATCCTTGCCTTTTTCCCATCCCACAGACAATGTTTCATTCAATTGCTTGAAAAAAGAAGCTGGTATTTTAATCGGAAGAATCATTAATATATAATTAAGCTGGGGGGCTATAACCATCTTAATAATACTGATTTTTCCCCAAAGAGTAAGTCTGATTTTTTCACACTTCTCCAGATTAGTTTTGAACTTCTGTAATAATGGGTATAAATTGAGCGTTATTATTTCCTGCATGTTCTGGGACAGTTTTATTCAGAATTTCATTCCCTTAGGGACCCATTTAAACTTTTCTACCATAACTGGTAAGCATGAATTGGAAAGGGGGGTAGCTTCAGATTTATTCCTATTGACTGGATAACCAGACAATTTTGAGAAGGACTGTATAACTGTAACGGAGGGAATACAGGAAGCGTGCGGATCCATCTGCAAGGCTTTATTCATAAGAGACGTGGTCAAAAACAGGCATAGGTCAGACAATGGCAAACAGGTATATTGATGGCAAGGCAAGAGGGATAATCCAGGTACAAGGCAAAAGTCCCAGGCAGGGGTGAACAGTATCCAATTGGGCGAGACTCGAGGGATAATCCAGGTCCACAGGCAGTGATCAGAACATGGGGGAAACAGACAAGGCAAGACGATGAAAACAAGACACTAGGCTCGGTAATGCAGCTAACACTAGGGGGGTGGAAAATGCAGAACAATACATGGCAATCTGAACAGGAACTGAGAGAGTGTTAAATAGAGTGTGTAATGGCTCTCAGGTGAGCGTGTAATAGTGACGGCTGTGTGATCAGTGAATTCAGCTGTGTAAGTGCAATGGATGATGGGAACTGTAGTCCGGAGTGACAGTGCATATTCCACCTTTTTATTATAAATCTCATGAAACTGATATTTTAATCTACAGAGATCTTGAAAAAACTTTCATCAATTGCAATTCCAAATTTCATCAATTGCAATTCCTTATTTTTAATTTCCTTTTCCAACTCGTTAATTTTATTTAAATTCTCTCTTTTCATTTTTGCAGTTTAAGCGATACATTTTCCTATTACATATACTTTGGCGGCCTCCCAAACTGTCGAAATGTCTTGTGTACTTCCTAAATTTATATCAAAAAAAGGATTTAAATCCTCCTCTAGAGCTTTTCTGAAGAGGGGATCTAACAGTAATGCAGTATTCATTCTCCATCTTCCTGTCACGAATTCAGTCCATGGACTTCCGTTTATTCACCACCAGAGGTCACCCTTTCCATTACATTGACTCTCGCACAACACAAACGGTTGCATAGCACCCTGGACTACATATCCCATCATTCTTTGCACGATTTGCACACTGCACTGATTGCTCACAGCTGTTTCTAATCACCTCACTCACTATATAACACCCACTCTAACCACCTTTCTCTGCTGAGTATTGTTTCGCCTGTACCCCTTTCTGAGTCTCCGTGTTTTCCTTGTTTTGCCTTGCCTGTTTTTGCGGTTTCTGATCTTTGCCTGTTTTCTTGGATTTCTCCCTCTCGTCTCGCCCCTGTGATTCTGTCTGCTGATCGGTGACCTACGCTAGCCCTGGGACTATTCTTGTGTTTTGCCCGCCATATACCTGTTTGCCATTGTTTTGACCCTGCCTGTTTTACCACGTCTCTTGAATAAAGCCTGCAGATGGATCCACACATCTCACGTCTTGTCAGCCCCGTTACACTTCCTCTTTTCTCTGTATCACTGGTTACATTCAGAAGTAGTTCTACTGGTGCTTGGTCAGTAATGTTTATTGTCTTCCCTAGTGAAAAAAAGTATACTTTATTGTATTTGTAATATATTACCGGTTTTAATAGTACATTGCAAATATACTAACAAAAAATTTACTATCTTTAAATATATAAAAAGTATATTAGCAGCATGCTTTTGTCTATTTTCACAGTACAACTTTTAACAAAATATACTTGAATTGAAAGTTCTGTTTATTTTTTATAAGTACATTTATTTGCACTTAATATTTTTTAACTGGGTGCTGAAAATGATCATTGTAACAATGCATTGAAAGCATTTTCAAAGTACATTATTAAATAACCTGAAGTTGTAGTATATTTTAAGTCACATTTTTGAGTAAATTTTAAGTTTACTTCATGCTTGGAATTCACTTCATTACTTGGACATGCATTGTTTTCAGAATAAAACAATTGTAATTTAGTATATTTTCTAAAAAATATATTTTACAAAAATATACATGAATTGAAAGTTCTTTTTATTTTTTATAAGTATATTTATTTGCACTTAAATCTATTTTATGAATATTTTTTTTTTAACTGTGTGCTGAAAATGATCATTGTAACAATGCATTGAAAGCATACTTTCAAAGTACATTATTAAATAACCTGAAGTTGTAGTATATTTTAAGTCACATTTTTGAGTAAATTTTAAGTTTACTTCTTCATGCTTGGATTTCCCTTCATTACTTGGACATACATTGTTTTCAGAAAGTAATAACATAAATAAATAAACGAATGCATTATAAAGTGTACAGTAAAGTAAACACTGTCTATATTGCATGGCCAAAAACTGAAGTTCACTCACTCTGCATTAATATTATATCATTGCATTATTATAACATATCATTATAAAGTTGAAAAACAACAATTGGCATTGATATCTGTATAAAGCTGCAGAAGTAGTTCCCCAGGAATCAGTTTTTAGTCTCTTTCAATATTGTTTGGAAGTTGAATGACATACAGTTTGTCTTTAGACCTAATAATTACACATTTACACTTGAGTGATTGAGGATGGACAGCAAATAAATACATTATGAGACGCTATATAAATGTTGAGGATATATTTAGCTGAACATCTCTAAAAAAATGTTCCTCCACGCAAGCTCTTTAGCTAAAGCAATCTGTTTGTGGTGGATGCAGAAGATGCCCCATCCTCACACTCATAATTTCACAGAATGCTCCATCACTTAACTGTACAACAGAATTGATCCTCTTTTAAAGAGTCGTGTTATTACAGGAATGATAAAGAACACTGCTCACTGAGAATTTTTTTTAATGCTGTTCACTTTATTTAAA
>NW_015505609.1:795764-799184 GCF_001515645.1 Sinocyclocheilus grahami | reverse complement strand
TCACAATACAACTTTTAACACACTTTAAAACAATTGTAATTTAGTATATTTTCTAAAAAATATATTTTACAAAAATATACATGAATTGAAAGTTCTTTTTATTTTTTATAAGTATATTTATTTGCACTTAAATCTATTTTATGAATATTTTTTTTTTAACTGTGTGCTGAAAATGATCATTGTAACAATGCATTGAAAGCATACTTTCAAAGTACATTACTAAATAACCTGAAGTTGTAGTATATTTTAAGTCACATTTTTGAGTAAATTTTAAGTTTACTTCTTCATGCTTGGATTTCCCTTCATTACTTGGACATACATTGTTTTCAGAAAGTAATAACATAAATAAATAAACGAATGCATTATAAAGTGTACAGTAAAGTAAACACTGTCTATATTGCATGGCCAAAAACTGAAGTTCACTCACTCTGCATTAATATTTTATGACTGCATTATTGTAACATATCATTATAAATTGTATGGAGAAATAAAGTTGAAAAACAACAATTGGCATTGATATCTGTATAAAGCTGCAGAAGTAGTTCCCCAGGAATCAGTTTTTAGTCTCTTTCAATATTGTTTGGAAGTTGAATGACATACAGTTTGTCTTTAGACCTAATAATTACACATTTACACTTGAGTGATTGAGGATGGACAGCAAATACATTATGAGACACTGTATAAATGTTGAGGATATATTTAGCTGAACATCTCTAAAACATAATTATTTATTTATATATATTTAACATAAGTTTTTTGTATTATTTATGTTTTAAACATATTGTGAGAACTCGGCTTTTATCATATATCCTGACTCAAATAATGTGTTTCTATCAGCAAACACTGAGAATAAAGAGAGATGATCTGCTGATGATCTGAATGTCTTGTTGAATGAGTGTTGATCGTCTGAGGCTCATCAATATTAACAGAGCTGCTGAAAAGACTCTTTATTTCATGTCAATAGCTCCTGTTATGCTGTTCACTTTATTTAAACAATTCCTTTTGATTTAACACCATTATATCAGGGTTCTCATTCAAAGACGACTGCATCATGTTGAACAGACTTGAAACAACTTTTTTCTCTTAATGTTTTTGTAGAAAATATGTTTGTATAGAGTATAGTGCTATAGGTTATACTTTTTTTTTTAAGGAAAGTGGTTGCAATCAATTTATTTTAGCTACATTTAAATAAACAAATTTAGTTGACTAATTTTCAACATTTTTTATTTAAATGTAGCTAAAATAAATAGTTTGCAACATACCTTAAAACATTTTTTAAATAATTTTTTTCAGTGTACATACGTCTTTCATATAAAGCCTTTTTTATGTAATAACTTTTACTTATGGCAAAATATATATTTTTAGTGTGTTTCCTAAAAAGATTCAAAAACCGCGCCCGTTATCTAGTCAGTCCCGTGACGTCAGCCTGTCCAATCACAGCTGAGTTGAGCTCACTCAAAGAAGAGTCACGAAAAACAACAGGGCTGCGTTCAGCCCTGACAAAAACGGTGCAAAACGTTTTTTAAATGGAAACGGTGGTGCGTTGAACACCCTGTTCTGATGACGCAAGAGTTGCAACTATGGCAGCTGAGAAGGCCATTCTTTGTGTTCTTGTGGAGCCTGCTGAAATCTGTATAAATACGTGTTTAATACTGCAAAATGCACTCGATGTTACAGTCACTGCCCTTGACCTCCAGAATAAAAGAGAACATCCCAATGGAGTGAAGGGATTTGTGGAAACTGTGGTTCCTAATTATTGTGATCCAACATTTGCCTCACATTTCAGGATGAAAAGACAACATTTCAGGTGAAGGATAATCCACTTCTTACCTCCGAGACTGTGTTAGGATCTATATGACCTTATTATTTTTATTGTGAGTATTAGGCTTATCATTATTGCTGATCACTGTTGTTGTGATATTGTATTATTTACCATTATATAATCAGAGGGGTATAGAAAAGTTTATGAAAGTGTCACTCCATAATACAATAGCAAAATATATAAATATGTATAGTATTTTCATGTTACATTAATCCGTATTTAGCGCACCTTCCTAAGGAAAGGATATGGACCATTGCAATTACTAAATTATATTTAGACAGACTTAAAGAAGTTCCAGATCTATACTTGTGCTCTTATTATTTCAGTTATTTTTCCTTTAATGTAAATAAACATGTGCAAACAATATACTTGCTCTTGTGAATTTATTTGGATGTTAATTACATCGTGCAAGCGGTCTCTTTAATACCACGTGGTTTATATACATGCTGCTGCTGATTGGGCTGACATGTTTGACACACCCACCAAACAAGAGAAAACGTATCTCAAACCCTGTTGCACACCGTTGCACACCATTTCCAGGAAACATGTCGTTCAAACCGGAAACCGTAGCAAAACGGTGCACACCGGTTTGAGCTTGAACTTGCCCCAGGTAAGCAATGCATTTCAAGATTCTTTATTCCTTAAAAAAACTTTTGAACATTTATGATTTATTGTCGTATCTTGTTATTTGAAGATTAACCAGCTCGGCAACGCTAATGTATTAGCTAGCAAAGAGGAATTAACATGACATTACATCAAAGTTATCAACGGCAAGTGTTAAATATACAGTTTTTTACACCACGGTCTGTCAGTGGGACAATAAAAAACACACACATATATATATATATATATATATATATATATATTGTTACGGGGCAGACAAGATGTGAGACGTGCGGATCCATGTGCAAGCTTTATTCACAGGCCATATGTTTTTGAAATCAATGTTTTCAGAGCAAAGGCAGCGTGGAGTGCTGGGATGACAAAGGCAACAAGATGGCTGCAATACTATGTGCCTAAAGTGAAGTAAGTAGAATTCACATTGATTTAATTGATAGGTTTTAGTGTTTTGCTGAAATGTAAAACATCATTTTCTGAAAGGTTTGTTTAAGTAACTTACATTTCTTAATTTTTGGATGAATTGCTATTTTTGCAAATGTAGTGGCACAAATGTGTCTTCTGAAGCAGTACAATATTTTGGAATGAAATTTAAATCTGAACATTGATCAACTCATGCATACACAGCCCAGACAAACACTGGTTCCTTCACACCACGTGACTGACATCGTGATATCCAGGATCAGTGATGTTTGATGTAATGTAGTGTGCCACCAGTTTTGATTCAGACTGTATTGGCAGAATGAATAACATATTAAATTTCAGTTTGCTTTTGATTCAGTCATTATGCTTCAAAAGAATACGAGTTGGGTCTTGAAAGTTCTAGTTATAGTAGGCTTTCTTAATATGGATTACAAAAAAGGTATTTTGTGTTATATTTCCACTTGCACTTATCTTAAAGGGGTCCTATTATGCTTTTTCACTTTTTTAATTTTAGTCAGTGTGTAGTGTGTATGTTTGGGCATAAAAAAGTCCACTCC
>NW_015505609.1:792229-795097 GCF_001515645.1 Sinocyclocheilus grahami | reverse complement strand
CCCTTTAAAGTTGCTTTGGGTTTGTATAAAGGTGTGTTGATTTATTATTTGTATTTATTAAATTATATTTATATGGATTTTTTATTAATAAAAACACCCCTGAAAGTTTTTCCCAATTAAATCCAGTTGACCAACAGCTCTGGAAGACATGTTGTGAAAATTACTACAAGTTTTTGAAAAGTACTACAGGGTTTTAAATGGGCACAGGTCCTACTGAATAAACACTACTCTGATCCTTCACACCTTTATTTTCATTTATGAAAATTTAAATATGTCTTTCCACACAAGGGTTAATTGTATGATTTGTTGTGACATATACTAACACTTTTGTTTAATGCATTTAGAAAAAGGAGCCTGAGTAGGTGCAGAAGGAAGCAGTCGCCATCATTGCTGCTGAGGAGGAAGAGGAACGAGGAACCCACTGGATGTGTTGATTGTCTTTGAAGATGGAGAGGTGATGTCAACCAAGTCTAGGGCAATATCTGCTTGATTGCTTTTCAGATATGTCAAAACTTTTTTCCTTTTTGCTGGGCTACCAAAACCGTTGATGTTCCATGAGATAAATTTAACTAATCTCCCAGACATTGCTATCTTATTGTCTATTCTCCTAAGTCTGTGCCCACCTTTAACAATTTATCCTGTATTAACAACTTAGAACTCTTGAGACCCCAGTATATGAAAAAATGCCGTTAACCACAACCTTCCTAATTTTAGTTTTTCAAAACTTAACATTTCAAACTCTCTGAACTTTGAAACATGTGAACAATAGCGTATACAAAAATAAACATATACATGAACATTCTTTCGATCTCGAACACTTCGCCTGTGTCTAACTCGAGGCCCTCCTTCAAAATCTTCTGTATGCAAGTCGACAAAGTCCCATTAGCACCATAAGTCTCTTTAAGACCCACCAGCCTTACATTATTTAGTCTGTTCTGGTTTATCGATTAAACGTCTCAGGTTACTTATGTGACCATGGTTCCCCTTTGGGAACTCGAGCTGCATCGGAAAATGCTAGGGGAACGCCTTCAGCGATACCAAGCTCTGAATCATATGTGTAATCAGTCGAACGATGGGCGAGACGTCCGCGGCGGGTGACGTCATGACCAGGAAGCTTTAAAAGCACATGAGGTGCCGCCGGCGCTAGCTTTCTGTCATTCAGCGAAGCTCTCTGTGTGTGTGTTGGTCACGATTTATGTTCTGTGAGTCTTATTTATTGTTGTCTGTCCAAAGTCTATAAGCTCCAGCTATGTCTAAGCTCATGCAAGGACAAAGCATTTCAAGGGTGAGAGCAGGCCACGTTGTAGGTTGTGTGTTCCTCCCTGCCCAAAGATAAAGTTATATCACGAGTGGGGACACACACAGCCTGTGCGTGGTTTGCTTGCGAGCGAAGCATAGTTGTTACTGCCTTGCTTCGCTCTCAGAGGGCTCTCTTTGAGGAGGGAGCTTTCACTAGCGTTCCTCGCGGTGCCGGCCCCGCTTTCGCCGAGGCGGAGCGGCGGCTGTGCTCGTGGGTTTCGCGTATGGATCTGCTAATCACCAGATCCAGCGCCCGCTCTCGGGGTTCGGAAGCCCATTTGCAGGTGTTTTGAGTTGATTAGCTGATTGGCATGTCACCATATTCTAATTTGTTAAGAATTGGTGGGTTTTTGTTAAATGTGAGCCAAAATCATCACAATTAAAATAACCAGAGACTTAAACTACTTCAGTCTGTGTGCATTGAATTTATTTAATACACGAGTTTCACAATTTGAGTTGAATTACTGAACTTTTCCACGACATTCTAATTTATTAAGATGCACCTGTATTTGTCTTTCAAATGTAGTGAAGTTAATAATATAATAAAAAATAATATTCAAGTAAAGTACAGATACTCAAAGTGTACTTAAGTACAATACTCAAGTAAATGTACTTAGTTACTCTCCGCCTCTGTTTATATAGCACATTTCATACACAATGGTAATTCAAAGCGCTTTACATGAAATAAAATAATATAATAATTTTAAAAAATCATCACAACAATAAAACAAGGAATTTAAAAACTTTGAAAATTATTTAAAAATCGATTTAAGAGGTTTCAAATTAATTTAAAACAGTTAGGAATAGAAAATGGTTATACATAAAATATAGTGCAATCAGTTCGGACATTGCACAGTGCTCATTCAATAAATGCTCTGGATGAGCTGCAGCTGTCTAATGGTCTTCTTGGGAAGGCCGGTGAGAAGACCGTTACAATAGTCCACCCTACTGGTGACAAAGGAATGAACAAGTTTCTCCAAGTCTTGACTGGAAACAAAACATCTAATTCTTGCAATGTTTTTTAGATGATAGTATGCTGATTTAGTTACTGCTTTGACATGGATACTGAAACTAAGGTCTGTCTCCAGAATCACACCAAGATTTCTGACTTGATTTTTAGTTGTTAGACCCCTACAGTCAAGGTATGTGTTCACCTTGAGAACTTCATCTTTGTTTCCAAATGCAATGACTTCAGTTTTTTCCTTGTTTAACTGAAGAAAGTTCAGGCACATCCAACTGTTAATTTCATCAATGCATTGGCAGAGGGAGTCAATAGGGCTGTAGTCATTTGGCGATAAGGCTAGGTAAATCTAGGTATCATCAGCATGTAATAGGCAATTTGGTTCTTTCTCATTATTTGACTTAATGAGAGCATATACAAGCTAAACAATAGCGGTGCAAGATTTGAGCCTTGTTGGTCTCCACATGTCATGGACGCCCACTTAGACTTATGCTCTCCTATACTCACATAATAACCTCTCCCTTCTAAGTATGACCTGAACCATTTGATTACCATCCCAGAAAGCCCGACCCAGTTTTCCAGTCTCTCTAGTAGTATGTTATGATCGA
>NW_015505609.1:791071-791830 GCF_001515645.1 Sinocyclocheilus grahami | reverse complement strand
GATCGGATTGCTTTCTCACTACAACCGAACCGCTCCAGAGTTCGTTTTCAGTCGAGCCGAGACCACCTTGTTCAGGCGATCTCGGACCGATTGTTTAGGTGCAGATCCGTGCGCGATTGCCGTGTTCACACATGCCCAAACGAACCGAGCTAAGGGGGGGGAACGCACCAGATTCCGAAACAACGGGCCAGGTGTGAAAGCACCCTAAGTATTTTTTCAGCTGATTAAATACTACCTTTTCAATAATCTTGCCTATAAGAGGAAGATTTTATATTGGTCTATAGTTGCTCAATATGGTGTTATCAAGATTGCTCATTTTCAGAAGGGGTTTAACAACTGCAGTTTTCAGGGAGTTTGGAAAAGTCCCAGAAAGAAGTGAGGCGTTCACCACTTCAAAGAGATCTGCTTCTAAACAGTTAAGCACCCTTTTGAAAAAAAATATGTGGGAAGTGTGTCAAGATAGCAGGTTGACGATTTAAGGTGCTGTACTATTTCTTCCAAAATTTTGCTATCAATTTCTTCAAAAGCAGACATAGTATTTTTTTAATATTGTGGTCGAATCTGTCTGACCTCTGCATAACTTGGGGATGTGCTAATTGTCTTCCTGATATTATTGATCTTCTCAGAAAAGAAGGAAGCAAACTCATTGCATTTGCTGTCAGAAAGCATTTCACTGCCAATCTGACTTGGGGGGTTTGTTAGTCTCTCAACAGCAGCAAAAAGTGTGAGTGTTGTTTAAGTTACTGTTTATAAGGTTTG
>NW_015505609.1:790022-791061 GCF_001515645.1 Sinocyclocheilus grahami | reverse complement strand
GCTAGTTCCACATTGAAAGCATGAAGGCTGTATTTATAGATGCTATAGTGAATTTCCATATACCTGTTTGCCGCGGTTTGACCCTGCCTGTGTTTCTGACCTCTCTGCTCAATAAAGCCTTGCATATGGATCCGCACGTCTCGCGTCTCGTCAGCCCCGTAACACTGGTAAAGCTGGGGGGCCTGATGGTATTAGTGGTAAAGTGTTAAAGAGCTGTTGTCACCAGTTGAAATGTGTATTGACAAGGCTATTCCAGGCTTTGTTGCAAGCTGGAACTGTACCTTCCTTATGGAAAGAAAGTGTGATAATCCCAGTACCAAAGGGCCTTCAGTTCATACTGTGAATGATTTTCGCCCTATAGCTTTAACTTATTTGGTATGTAAAACTATGGAAAGGATTCTTGTCAAACATCTAATGTCATCTGTTTGTTCAAGTATTGATCCTCTGCAGTTTGCATATAGACGAAATAGGGGCACTGATGATGCTGTGTTAACTATGATGAATTTTGTAACTTATCATTTACAAAATTCAAATGCATATGCCAGAATTTTATTTTTAGATTTTACATCAGCATTTAACACAATGAGGGTTGATATTTTGTTAGAACAGTTAATATCCATTGGTGTCAACAGGTACCTGGTTTTGTGGATTAAGGACTTTTTGTTGTCCTGTACTCAGAGGGTATGGTATAATGGTCAGCTCTCTGATGAATGCACTGTTAATACGGGGCCCCTCAAGGAAGTGTCATATCACCTGTATTATTCTCACTGTATATGAATGATTTTATGATTCACAATTCAAATTTTAAACTTTTGAAGTATGCAGATGATATGGCTCTGGTAGGACTTCTCCAAAAAGGTGATATAAATGAGTCGGTTGAATATATGAAATATGTTGAGGAACTCCTGGGCCGGTGTAATAATAGTGCACTGGTATTACTAGGCAAGATGTTGCAGTTGTGCCTGTAATGATAGAGAGTCACCCAGTTGAGATTGTTGATAATTTTAAATATCTTGGCACATACAGTGACAGTAAACTG
>NW_015505609.1:768024-789789 GCF_001515645.1 Sinocyclocheilus grahami | reverse complement strand
CAAGATGTTGCAGTTGTGCCTGTAATGATAGAGAGTCACCCGGTTGAGATTGTTGATAATTTTAAATATCTTGGCACATATATAGACAGTAAACTGTGTTTTGTGGATAACACTAATAATATTTTTAAAAAATGCATGCAACGTCTATTCCTGATACGGAGAATCAGTAGGTTTGGAGTAAGTCAAAACATAAGGGAGATTGCCTACAAATCATTGGTAGAGGGTGTGCTGACCTATAATTTAACTTCATGGTATGGGCATCTTAATTGCAAGCAGAAAAATTATCTGGCAAGAGTTACTAATATAGCTAGTAAAATCATTGGCAGACCACAGAGTAAGTTGGGTGAGGTTTACACCTCAAGATGTGTTGGGAAAGTGGAGTGTATATTAAAAGACCCAACTCATCCTCTGTGTGATCAGTTTGTTTTATTGCCCTCTGGGAGACGATTTTTAATGCCTAGAGCAAAGACAAATATTTATAAAAAGTATTTTGTTCCTGCTGCGATCGGATTTATTAATCAAAAAGCTATGTGATTCAGTATGATGGTTTTTATGTGTTTTGTAGTATGTGTCTGTATGTGTATTTGGTTTTCGCTGGTGTGGTCAAAGACAAATTTCAAACATGGTTGACAATAAAGATGTATTGTATTGTATTGTATTATCTATGTGAAGATATAGATCATGACATACTCATAGATCGATTACAAAACTATACAGGTATTCAAGGACAGGCTTTAAGATGGTTTAGATCCTACCTATCCGATCGCTACCACTTTTTAATTTTAATTTACATTTAAATGGGGAGTCATCTCAATTATCACCAGTAAAATATGGAGTGCCACAAGGATCTGTCCTAGGTCCTCTGCCATTTTCAATATACATGTTGCCCCTTGGTAATCTTATTAGAAAATACAGGATTAATTTCCATTGTTATGCTGATGATACTCAACTATATATATTTTAACAAGACCAGATGAAACTTCTAAATTATCTAAGTTAGCAGAGTGTGTTAAAAATGTAAAAGATTGGATGACCAATAATTTTCACCTATTAAATTCAGATAAAATGGAGATATAACTTATTTGACCAAAAAAACAGTACACATAATCTCTTGGATTACAATTTGCAACTAGACGGATGAACTGTTACTTCCTCGACAGTCAAAAATCTGGGTGTTATATTAGATAGTAACTTATCATATTTCCCATGTTCAGTGGTGGACAAAGTACACAAATCAAGTACTTGAGTAAAAGTACAGATACGTATGATAAAATATTACTCCAGTAAAAGTACTCCTTTTTAAATTTTACTCGAGTGAAAGTACAAAAGTACTCGATTTTTTATGTACTTAAAAAAGTACTGATATATAGATTTATTTAGCAATTTTATATAGGCTACTTAATTTAATTTTATATTAGCACATTTTTTTTTAATCCTACTGCTCAAAATACCTGGGATTTAGCTTACATTGCGAAGTACCTGAGAGAAAACAGATTTGACCATCTGATTTTCACCAGTAAGAAAAAAGTGTTTTAAAGCTTGTTGTTTTGCAGAACATCACAGTTATGTATGACATGAGAATAAGGCTTGAAGTTAGGAAGAACATTTTAAGGAAAATATAATTATATTTTCATAATGATTTTTTTCTTCTCAAACCTTGTCTGTGGTGTAAAAACACCCCTGGCCAAATGTCCCCAGAGGGCATCACTCCCACTGTGATAATTACTGTAGTTACCATGTTCTGAACATCACATCCTTTCTTTTTCCCTCAGATGTTATCTATCTAGGTGGTTGAATAAAAATATTTGGACTTTATATATTAGCTATAGACAGTTAGTATCAGCTAACAATATTTACTTATTTTCAGTATGGTTATGAATAAGCATCTGTCTACTCGGCTAGTTGATCTAAACAATATAAAAATGTATATTGTTGATAATATACAAACAGACGTCACATAGGGCTAAATGCGTAGCATTTTAATAAAACTGTTAACGTTACGGCAGCGGGGAATATGAACGTGCATAAGTTATTTTATTTAATCTGTGTTATTTTAATGTTTCCTTTTTTGAGCTTAAACATAGAGACTCTGATGCTGATGTGTCTGCATCAAGCATTTCTGTGGGCTAAACAGATCACCCTTTACAGCAGATTTAGTTCACAAACAACTTACAGTTTTGACCTAAATATAATTTCCAGTTATAATAATTATTCCTGAAATTCAACATTAAGCCCCGTTCACACTACAAGCGACACGCAACAGCAAAGCAACACAATCCCATTCATTTCAATGGAGAGCTGGCGATTTCTGGCGACACGAGCGACCGGATGGGGCGTGTCCAGCGACGCGACAAATTTCAGAATTCTTTAACTTTATGCAAATGAAGAGCGACTTTCGGGAGTGACAGCCAATAGGAAAGATGACGGTAGAGCACATGTGATTGTTCTCCTCTCAGCGCCATAGATAAACATACGCAATGGAAGAAAGAAGGCTGTTTCTCATTCATTTTTGTTTGTATGTACGGATTTAATTTAGATTTAGATTATATTTAGTCTTTTGCCTCCAAAATGTTTGTACTTAGCAGCAAGAAACCTGATTCGCTGTCAAGGCAACCAGTATTGAGAACGCCCACTAGCAACCTCATCGCCAGCCTCTGGCGACATGCATTTGTCGCTGCTAGTGTGAACGGGGCTTCAGTAACTTACTTTTCGCAGCATCGCGCGCTCAGAAGATCTCCCGGTTCTTACTTGTGAATTCAGTTCACTGGAGACTCACACTAAACGGTTAATTTGAATCAGTGAGTTGTCGACTCGAGAACAGCTGCAATCGTTTCATCTAATTCGTCAATTAATCGATTGTTGCAATTTGTGAACCGATTTAACAGGTTCATTGAAAATAATCAGTTCGTTCATGAATCAGACACCATTTCTGCGTGTTGGAGCATGTGATATATTATAAGTAGTAACGATAAGTTTTATGAAACGTAGTGAAGTAAAAAGTATGATCTTATGCTTTGGAATGTAGTGAAGTAAAAGTAACAGTTACTCAAAATAAAACTACTCCAGTAAAGTACAGATACTTGAAAATTTTACTTAAGTACAGTAACAAAGTAAAACTACTTTGTTACTGTCCACCACTGCTGAATGTAACCAGTGATACAGAGAAAAGAGGAAGATGGAGCATGAATTACTGTTAGATCCCCTCTTCAGAAAAGCTCTAGAGGAGGATTTAAAATCCTTTTTTGATATAAATTTAGGAAGTACACAAGACATTTCGACAATTTGGGAGGCCGCTAAAGTATATGTAATAGGAAAATGTATCGCTCAGGCTGCAAAAAAGATAAGAGAGAATTTATTAACGAGTTGGAAAAGGAAATTAAAAATAAGGAATTACAATTGATAATTTTTTTTTGGATAGGCTTTATCAAGAACTCTGTATAGATTGAAAACAATTTTTTATGAAGGGGGAGAGAAAACAGGGAAATTGTTAGCCAGACAATTGAGAGAAAAAAACACAATACCAGTAATCAAACAGGGAGATAGACAAATATTTGCACCCAAAGATATAAATAAAGTTTTTCAGCAATATTATGAAAAGCTGTATACGTCTATAACACATACTAAATCTGTTCAAAATGAGATTGAAGATTTTCTCTCAAATGTTGAAGTGCCGAACTTGCCTATTTCAATAAGCGAGATAAAATAAGTAATTTCATCAATGAAAAATGGAAAATCAGAGATCTATAAAGGATTTGTAGAGGTTATAGCTCCAATACTTAATGAGGTATACCAAGAAATGTTTAGGAAACTGCGAGCACCCCCAACATGAAACGAGGCCTTTATTTCTTTAATCCCTAAAAAGGTAGAGATGTTACAGACCCCTCAAATGTTAGACCTATCAGTTTATTAAATGGTGATCTGAAAATTCTGACAAAAATCTTAGCCTATCGCCTGCAAAAGATGCTACCAAACATTATTCATCCTAACCAAGTGGGATTCATAAACAACAGAGCTTCATCGGACAATGTAAGATTGTTGTTTCACCTAATTTGGACGTGCCAATCCAACAATACTCCAATAACAGCTATTTCTCTTGACGCGGAGAAAGCTTTTGACAAGGTAGAGTGGCAATTTTTATTCTCTACCTTGTCACAATTTGGCTTTGGGCAAAACTTTATTTCATGGGTTCAAATACAATATAAAGAACCCAAGGCCGCAGTAATAACAAACGGAGTAGTATCCCCCTTTTTTAACCTCTCAAGTGGGACACGTCAGGGGTGTTCATTAAACCCACTTTTGTTTATTATTT
Source organism: Sinocyclocheilus grahami (assembly GCF_001515645.1). Lineage (NCBI taxonomy): Eukaryota > Metazoa > Chordata > Actinopteri > Cypriniformes > Cyprinidae > Sinocyclocheilus > Sinocyclocheilus grahami. The sequence goes on along the minus strand of NW_015505609.1, from coordinate 785,480 downwards.
TTTCGGAAATACTGGCGATTATTATTCGAGCCCACTGTGGGATTAGAGGAGTGAAAGCCGGAGATAAAGTACATAAATTATTACTCTATGCAGACGTCATTTTAGCAGTTATAACTGATCCCCTGACCTCTCTACCACATCTAATGGACGTTATACAGTCCTTCTCAAAATTGTCTGGTTATCCAGTCAATTGGAATAAATCTGAAGCTACCCCCCTTTCCAATTCATGCTTACCAGTTATGGTAGAAAAGTTTAAATGGGTCCCTAAGGGAATGAAATATTTAGGAATAAAACTGTCCCAGAACATGGAGGAAATAATAATGCTCAATTTAAACCCATTATTACAGAAGTTCAAAACTAATCTGGAGAAGTGGGAAAAAATCTGACTTACTCTTTGGGAAAAAAATCAGTATTATTAAGATGGTTATAGCCCCCCAGCTTAATTATATATTAATGATTCTTCCGATTAAAATACCAGCTTCTTTTTTCAAGCAATTCGACAATTTAATGAAACATTGTCTGTTCGATGGGAAAAAGGCAAGGATCAATATAAATAAGCGTATTGCCTCTAAAGAAAAAGGAGGGTTGGGCTTCTCTGATTGTAGATTATATCATTTGTCATTTGTTCTGGCAAAAATAGCTAAATATTGGAATCAGGAAAAGGATAAAACTGACTGGATGAAAGTTGAATATAAAATATGTGCACCTTTCAATCTCATTGAAGTATTCTCACAGTCTAGTTTTAATCCTCTTCTCATTCTTACTAGAGATGTTTGGGTTAGAATTCATAAAATATTCAAATTATCTCACTATTTACAGAAATATTCTTCATTATGGCATAACCTGGCAATCCGTATTGATAAAGAGATGATTTATGGGAAGTACTGGCAAGGTATAATCAATATAATCAAAGCATAATTGATGACTTGTATGAGAACGGTGTGTTAAGGTCTTATGGGAATTTAAAGAAGTGTTATAATCTTGTAGGAAAAGAAAACTTCTGGAAGTTTTTACAGTTACGTAATTGTATATTGTCTAAAGTTTGCCCCATGGTTGACAATCCTATCTCAAGATATTTAAAAAAACACACAAGAATCTCAGAAATCTTCACAATTATATAAAATGGTAAACTCCTCTAGGAGTAGTGATTTGGGAAATTTAAGGATCATTTGGCAGAGAGACATCGGTGAAGAAATTGATCCAGAGAAATGGTCCAGCATTTTGGTGGGGTGTGGTAAATATATAAAAGAAGCAAAGGGAAAGTTCACTCAATATAAGATTCTTCATAGATACTATCACACTCCTGTAAGACTTTATAGGATGAAACTGATGAAGGACAATTTGTGCTGGAAATGCCAGTTGGAAACTGGTACCATTTCACATTGTATCTGGGAGTGTAACCTAGTTAAACCATTCTGGAAACAAGTTATAGAAGTCATAAGTTGCTGGTATGGCATCACAATATCTCTAACAATACAACTGTGTTTATTAGGTGATAAGTCTCAGTTACAAAATGTTTCTAAGTGTGTACTTTCTGTTATAATGGTATGTATTACAATAATGATTCTGAGACACTGAAAGACAGTGAAAGCCACAGAACTGAAAGATTGGGCGAGTGCAATGTTAGAAATTGCTTCCTACGAATCTATGCTTAATAGAGTAAATGGTGTGAAAGAGGATGGGTTGTGTCCTTGGGAAGAGTTCTGGACATACAGTATATTACAGTAACAACTCAGGATGAATAGATCAACACTTGGTGATATGTCTTGTCTTGTACTTTCTCCAATGTTTCAACTGTGCATGTAGAAATCTGTAACCCTGTATTAATATTATCATTGAGATCTTGTACTCTTATTACCCATTTCAAACACCTTCCAAAAAGCAATAAAAACTTTAAAAAAAATACTTCTTTAAGACCAGATTACAGATAAATAATGACGATGACGACAATTTTTAATGACGATGATGTTTGGAAAATTCTCTACTGAAAGATGTAGCAGAGGTAATACATTTCCAGAAGCATCTGACCATTTCCGCAGTATTACAATCATTTCAGCTAAAATAAGCGTAAGGACTGAGATTATGCAAATCGTGTTAAGTTTTTGCAATAATGTTTAAGCTTATTTTATTACTAAACTGTCAGTAAAATTAGTTCTTTGTTTTTTTAAAGGTAAGTCTTCTTTGGAAGAGTCTTCTGGAAGACATTTCCATCTGACTGAATTTTCCACAAAATCTTTTCATTTTCTGTCAGTCCCTCCTGCTTCAGGATCTTTCCTATCTGAAGAACACAGACAGACTTTTATTACTCAATATTCTTGGTAAGATTCTCCACTATCAATATACATTGTTTTTCTTTTGTACACTGTACATATCCTTATATGAACTCACCTGCAGCAGAATCTCTGCAGTCACTGCAGGATCATTCACATTTAGATTTGATTTCACCATCAGTCTCAGTATGTATCTCTTCTTCACTGTGAGACACATACAGTATGAAGAAGTGCTCAGAGCAATGAGGAAATAAGCAGTGGAAATAAACGTCATCAAAGAAGTTTAGAAAATAAATAAGTAGTTTTCCATTTCTACAATATTTGTGGGACACAAAAATAGCAAAGTATACTGTAATGGTTTTGCTCTCATTTGTATTTTGACCATTTTTGAGCAATGGCATCAGTGGAAACATATGCTTTTTGGCCCCATTATGGTGTAGTTATGGCATCTTTCAGCAGGAAATAACCACTTTATACTGTTGTAGAGCAAAATTAGACAAATTAACCTGCAATATTGTGCAAAAAAAAATTCACAATCACAAGTTTAAAATTCCAAATTTTAAAAGAGCAATGGTCCAAGTTTAGCTAAATATCCTGTTGTTTTTGTGATGTTTGTGGGATTTTGAAGCCTTCATTATTATTTTTAAATTGAATTTGTAAAACGTATAGCAATCCAAAACTGTCACTAATTCCACCTACTTCTCAGGCGAGCACACACATACTGTCACGAACTGTCAGTTTAGTTTTCATTCTCATTGACTTTTAGTTTGCTTATAACTGTTTCCCATTGTTCACATTTCCCGCCTCTTGTTTGTTACCAAGGATATTAATTTAATCGTGACAGCTGTTAGTATTTGAGTTAGTTATCAGTGTATATTTAAGTTCCTTAGTTTCTTCAATTCTTTGTCGGTTGTTGTTTGTGTTTGAGTACCCACTGTTACGTGTTTGGACTTTGCTTATTAAAATTACCTTAGTTTTGGAACATTTGACTCTTCTTCATCTTTGGGACTTTCTCTACATGACACATGCCTCCTTCTGACACCAGGTGGTGCTTTACTAAGCTAATTTAAGCAAATAATAAACAAATTATTTAATTACTTCAGAGCTTCTCTGAGTTATCGAGTTCCCTGGAACTTGTATAAAACATTTGCCGTTTTGAACTTTCTGTAAAACCAACTTTCTCAGTCTCCTTCAAGAGCATTACTATGGTTTGCATGAAATTTGGCATAATTGTTATATTTTATTTAATTGATGACAAACATTTGTCAATGCAGTTTTGATTTGTTAAAGGGATTATTCACCCAAAAATGAAAATTGCTGTTATTTGCTTACCCTCATGTTGTTTTAAACCTGTATGACTTTTTTTCTTCTGCAGAATATAAAAGTATATATTTTGAAATCTGTTGGTAAGCAAACAGTTTTAGGTCCCATTGACTTCCATTCCATTTTTTTTCGGTCCATATAATGGAAGTCAATGGAAACAGAATCTCGTTGGCTACCGACATTCTTCAAAATATTTCCAATGCTCCACAGAAGAGTTTGGAACGACATGAGGGTGAGTGCATTATGCCAGAGGTTTAATTTTTAGTTTAACCATCCCTTAAAGTGGTTTGATAAATATAAGCCAATACATTTCTTAGGCTTGGCATACCTTGACTAATTGGGCTGTGTAGTAGACTCTTGTAATGTTTTGAACTGTAAAATGTAAAAACACACCCATGTAGCAGACAGAAGCCTGTTTAATTGGACACTCCAAATCGTGCCACTTTCCAGCAGGAGACACTGCTGCACAGAACTGTTTGCCACCATAATTATTCGGCTGTCCGACATCCCATGAGCTGAATGTTGATTTGCTCGAATCGGACCAGACCCAGGGAGCAGCTGCATTATTTCTATAGAGACCAATCCAAATATATTCTGTAAAACCCTTGGGTACAGTTTTTAACAGCTCATCATAATCCGTCCAGTCATCAACGGTGGCGAGATCCGTGTGATGTTGTCTGCAGTACGTCTGAGCACTGGTCCAGTTCATGTTGTCAGGAATAAAGTAAAACACATGAGAGTTCTCACAGGAGCTCAGAGCTGCGGAGAGAGACATGAACACATTTTAATGACATTTAATTCTTGCAAACTAGAGTTACGTTTTAAGGCAAGGCATTATAGATTAATAGAGTATACATTTTAACAACAGAGAGATTACTATATTTACCCAGTTGATTGATTACATACATTTTTACCCGTCTACTCTCGTTTACATTTCAGGCAAGGCGAGGCGCATCTCAAACGAGCCTGTTATCATTTACTCAGCAGCCATCTTGTGTTCTGGGCAGTTTGTTTTGTACAGTGCAGAGTTTGTATTAAGAGAGATTTGAGATTGTGAGTACTGTTTGTTTTGTTTGGTGTTTTGCTGAAAAGTGTTGTATCAAAAGGTCTGCTAATGTATTTGTCCCCTTTGCCTGTCTGACACTGATTTTTGGATTGCCCTCAAACTTTGGTTTGCTTGGCTCTGTAAATAGTTTAGTAAATATCGTAAATACTCAAATTGGGATAGTAAGGAGTAAAAGCGTTCAGCCAAATGTGGTGTTTAGAAAGTGGACATTCAAACTTTTAAATTCTGAGAAAAAAAGCCTTTAAAGATATTCATTGTAATTGAAATCTATGGATGCAAATAGATAAATTGCAATAAAATAAACACTTAAAATAGTATTTTGGATGTTTTCTTTCCACTAGTCTGAAACAACACATTATAACATAATATTTTAGCAACAATATAAAGTACAACAAAACTTTCCCATCGTCTGTATGCAAAAGTAAATAACCAAACCTTCTATTCAGATGAAACCTACATCACTGTTAAAACCTAATGGTGAACTATATTTTTGAGAGATGTTATGAAAGAAAGCCTAACTCTGCTTATGTTGCCTGCTCTTTAAACCATTTAGACCAGGGGTCCCCAAACTTTTTTCTGCAAGGGCCACATAATTTACCCTTTCTTTAATGGGGGGCCAGGTCAGTTTGTAACAGAAAAATACATGGGCCGGAGTGACTACTAGTATTATTGTGGAGATTTTATTATGATTTTAAATGTATTTATTATGCCTCCTAATGCTAGAATAGTTTATTTTGTTATGCACCATACAGACAAATGATTAATTTTCAAGAGACATATAGACATCTTCATTGCATGCCTTTTGATGTTTGGGTATGTCTCGATAGGGAGGGCAGCATAGAATTCAAGGAGACCGTTGGGCTTAAATGTGTCTTTCAGAACATCACAGTTCTGTAACTCAGCCAACTCAAACTGATAAGAAGGCAGGGCTTCATCAATGTCGGCAGCAAAGAAAAGGTGGATTTCTTTGGAGTGGACATGTAGCTCACGGAATCGCACGTCAAACTCCACCTTCAGCATTTCCAGCGCTTCCACTGACTTTTCAGCTGGGAATGGAGCCACTGGTTTTTTAGCTGAGAGACTTTGGGTAACGGGGAGATGAGTGAAGTCTTGCTTTTGCACTTGTCCCACAAGCAGTGCTAGTTTCACCTCAAATGCTTTTATGTGGGAATACATGTCACATATTAGTTTCCCCTTGCCTTGGAGCTGCAAGTTGAGGCCGTTCAACATTTCTGTCACATCTGTTAAAAAGGCGAGGTCCCATTTCCATTCTGCGTCGATCAGTTCTGGGACAGTTTTGCCCTTTGTCAGAAGAAAGGTGTTGATTTCAGGGAAGCAGCTCATAAAAATGCCTCAAAACTCTGCCCTGGCTTAACCATCGGACTTCAGTGTGGTAAAGCACATTTCCGTGAGCAGACTCTTGAGAAAGGCTTGGAACTGTCAGTGTTTAAGTCCGTTTGCTCTGATGAAGTTTATGCATGACACCACCACCTTCATGACTGATTCCCACTTCAGAACTTTGTAGCAGAGTGCTTGCTGGTGAATCAGGCAGTGGACTTGTAATGGTGGGGTTAGACCTCTTTCCTCCATATCTTTATTCATGCATCCTATAAGCCCCCTCGATGCGCCAACCATACTAGGAGCCCCGCCAGTAGTGATACTGGCCTGCTTAGACCAGTCTAGACCCAGCTCTCCCATCGTTTGGCACACTTTACCAAAAATATCCTCCCCTGTCGTAGTGCCTTTTAGACTTTGTAGGGCTGCTAGCTCGTACATTATCCCCCATTTTTTCAATTCGTCTGGTGACTGTACTTACGGACAGACTCACCGCATTTAAGACATCTTTCTTATCGGGGCACACCTCCTCAGCAACAGCATTCATACATTTCTTGACGAACTCGCCGTCACTGAATGCCCTACCGCTGGTTGCAATCAGCTCGAACGGACGAATGGTTCAGCTGGGTTTGGTTAACAAATGTATTCTGCTGAGCTGATAGTACACTTTTTTTAGCTTCGACACTTTGTCTGCTCTCATTTGGCCTTGCAAGCTAGCATACTTTTTTCTGTGGCAGGTTTCATAGTGTCGGCGCAGATTGTATTCTTTGAACACAGACACTGTTTCTTGACAGATGAGACAAACAGCCACTTCTTTGCACTGAACAAAAAAATAATCACTTGTCCACTTTTGGTTAAATGCCATGCATTCTGAATCAACCTTTCTCTTTTCCAACCGTTTGGCCATTTTGTCGTCTCTTTGAATTTTTTTGCTGGTTCACGCGTCACCTGTTCGATCACGATGGTACGTTATGTTGAATGTACCATTCTGTTGGTAGGTGAATTTAACAAATAATTAGGCTACGTTAATAACTAAGGGAAATTTTAGTCTGAAAGCCAATATTCATTATCAAATATAGACATGATATAAGTGAAACCGTATATTTAAAATTAAATTTTCAAAATATGTCTCTGGCATTGTTCAGAGGGCCGGTTCAAACATGGGGGTGGGCCACATTTGGCCCGCGGGCCGTAGTTTGGGGACCCCTGATTTAGACACTAAATGTAATGTGTAATTCAGTGGTGTAGTCTTAAAAAAACGTGGTTTACTATCACCCAGTCACCCCCCAACCCCACCACCACAAAAAAAAATTATTGTTGTTGGTTTATTAGTACTTTATATAGTAATTTAGTAATATTAATACAGTGCACTCTAAAATTGGTTGACAGATTATTTTTTTCAAATAGTCTACTGCATGACTTCCAGGTTGTTCCAGCCACAATATTATATATAATTTCAACATGTTGCTTTGGAATTATATTAATTGTGAAAAGTGCTTGACAGAGACATCTGAATATAATGTTTTATTTTATGCAAGTTGGTAGAAAAAAAAAATATTAATTGGAGAAACATATTTCCAGATAATATTTTCTTTGGCTTCAGGACAGTAGAAAATAAAAAGGCAATAATATAATTCAAAAATAATTGATATTTCTACTTGTATTTGTATAAAACTTTTGTTTTTCACCTGCAAAATCCTCAAATCCTCTTGCAGGAGGTATATTTCCCTTCCTAAATAATAAAATCAGCTATATTTTTGCACGTAGACCCACTGAGAGAAAATCCCTCACACAGCATAAGTGGATCTTTATACATGTAAAAATATAGCTGATCCTTAGAAGCCGTAATACACAAGCAGTCCGTGGAAAAAACATATACTTGCGTATGGCCTCGACTACACCACTGGTGTAATTGTTCTATTGTTAAATAAACACAACTAGTCTATGCAATACCATTAATACTATTTTAAAACAATATGGTAATGTATAATGTATTTCCCCATTTTTAAAATTTGGGGGAAATTGATCATTTCCAAAACCACCAAAACTCACCTGATAACAGCACAAAGATCAAATAAATCCTCATGACTATACGCCAACAAATAATCACACAGATATACTCCAACTGCTTTTTTTCAGGGTTGAGAAGGGTTTTGTGGGATCTGTCCACTTTTGTTTCGTGAGTCTGTGCTGCTCTGTTTAGGTGCTTGATAGTGACTACACTTATGTAATACAATACCACAAAAACTGTAGAGCACCATCTTTTACCATTCGTGTTAACATAAGACAAAGAAGATATTTACATATGAGTATTTCTGATATACTATATGAATGCATTTGTATGTAAAAACGATTTGAATTCAGATTGTTGTGGACAATGAAACTTTTGTTTCTATAGTCTAACTTTTTTTTATTTTTGATATAAAAAATTACTGAAATATAACAAAATATGGTATTTTTAGACATAGCTATAGTTGTTGGTTACTGCATAATTTGAAACTGAATGGAAATTGAGTACCATTACTCTTTTCCTTTTATTCAGCAACCCTGCTCTGAATGGAAATAGCTTACAAAAATGTATTTGCATCATGCCGTATACTTCGATTTTGAATTACAGGTGAGCAGATGAGGGCCTTGTCAAAGCAGGCAGTGATGAAACAGAACCAAAACTAAAGAATAAAACTACAAGTTACTTGCGGAGGAACAGTTTTTTGGTCATTATGTGAGTCGTGCTTCGGCTCTGCTATTCTGCGCCGAGTGATTGCCTTATCCATGTGCATATCAGTAACCACATCAAAACTTTCCCAGTAATGTAAAAGCCGGATACCCAAAAAATATGTCTCATGAGCAGGTAAGCAGTTTATATATCTATATCAGTAAGATTGGTTGCATGAGATATAATTAAGTCTTTACCACTATTGCATTGTCTGTACCAGATCGTTTGATATCTACTGAGTATTTATGTTTTTAACCCAAATGACCCATGTTGTTTTTTAGGGTATGTCACAGCAGCGTCCATCTGTTATTTTCATATGATAAACTGCTTGCCAGTCATAGCAGTGGGTGTTTACTTGCGTACTTTACTTTACGTCTTGAATGAGCCCTGCGTATATAAAAGCAGAGCGTTCTGCAGAGAGGCTCAAAAACAAGAGAGAAAATAGCCTATTACTTCTAAATTTAGATTTTTTAAAATCTAAAAATCTTGGTAAAATAATCAAAAAATGCAATTCATGACCCCTTTAAAATATCATTACAAAAGTTTGACAACACTTACATTAATCATAACGATTACTATTTATAATGTAAAACTGTGTTAACTGTTAGAATTTGCCTAGGCAAGTTTATAGACACATAAAATAAAGCAGTCAGGTGCACTGGTCCATTAGCATCTCAGCTCTTAATTTGTCCTTGTTTGGCGTACAGTAAAATTAATCCAGTGCAAATGGAAATAGAATGGAACTTTCCATCCAGGTGATGAAGCCACACAAGCTACGCAAGATCTCCATGCAAAACTGAACTGCTGGAGAAAACCTGCAGTGGGCAGATCTACCAAATGTGTAGTGAGTATATATTTTTTTGTGTTTAATAATTCATATTTTTTTTTGTCACATTTGTAGATATGAAAGAATTTGGGCTGTCTGTTAGTCAATAAAAATATGATATGCTCACCCCCCCTCCGATGGTTAACATATTCATTCATCCAGGCAATTGGGGTCTTGTGCCAATTCATCGCACCATTACTCATTTATAAAAACTCTGCAAGTACTGTCCAAACAACCCAACAGCTGGGTCAAAACAACCCAATAGCTGGGTTTGTCCCTTTTTAACCCAGCATTTTTTAGAGTGTAAGTCACTTTGGATAAAAGCACTTCCACCCTCAGACCTGTGCCAACAGCAAATGAAACTTTAGGGAGGGTTTATTTCTTTTCTTTGAATAAGGTAAATATTAATTTGTGATTGGCTGTGGCTATATCACAACTTTTATTCAGGGCAACATTGAGTTAAAATTTAATACAATGAATATTGGTCGTGCAAAAAGGAAAATAATTATTTAGCCACAAATTTTTTTTTTTTGCCCAGTGCTGTCAAATTGTGTACTATAGATTGTAAACTAAAATAAAATTGTAGCTCAAAAATTCAATATTGTCTGTTTTTTGTGAGGTTGGACCAGTGGAAAGAAAGAGAGAAAGGTGATTGATGGAGATGGATGGGAGGAGAGATGAAACGTATATCACTTACACTTTCCATCCTAAAAGAAATACATTCACCTTTAATGTGTGTCTGTGTGAGTAACGTACAACATACTGTACATATATCTGCTTACTAGACTTACACTAATATTAGCATTGTAATATTTGCCTTTGTTTAAAAATGTTTTTTAAATGATGATTCTAGTTTAATTTGCACTCATCTTACTCTCTACTGTGGATTTATAGCACATTTTCTTTCCAAACATTATACTTTTTCCGTGGTTTGTATAATATACTTTACTTAACATATAGATTGTGAATCTTCTTCGTCACTGGCTCCCTGGAATAGTTTTTGTTAGTTTTAGTTTCTCTGCTTTACAAAACAAATCGATCTTGAAATCCATACTCATTTGTGTATGTAAAGGATTTGTCATCTGAGTCAAATGAGTCGTGATTCACTGGATAGCCTTCTCATCCCACTTTAGATCACAATATTCTGCTTGTTTTATGACGTCATTATCATATAGTCACTAATAAATAAGGCAAGGCAAGTTTATTTATATAGCACATTTCATACACAATGGTAATTCAAAGCGCTTTACATAAAATAAAATAATAATTTAAAAAAATCACCACAACAATAAAACAAGGAAAAAAAACAGTTAAGAATAGAAAATGGTTATACATAAAATATAGTGCAATCAGTTCGGACATCGCACAGTGCTCATTCAATAAATGCACAGCTAAACAGATGAGTTTTGAGTCTGCATTTAAATGTGACTAATGTTTTAGCACATCTGATCTCTTCTGGAAGCTGATTCCAACTGCGGGTGGCATAATAACTAAAAGTGAACTCCCCTTGTTTTGTGTGAACCCTTGGTATTTCTAACTGACTCGATCCTAATGATCTGAGTGGTCTGTTAGGTTTATATTCAGTGAACATATCTGCTATGTATTTAGGTCCTAGGCCATTGAGTGATTTATAAACAAGTAAAAGTACTTTAAAATCAATCCTAAATATAACTGGAAGCCAGTGTAAGGACCTGAGGACTGGTGTAATATGCTCAGATTTTCTGGTTCTAGTCAGAATTCTGGCAGCAGCGTTCTGGATGAGCTGCAGCTGTCTAATGGTCGTCTTGGGAAGGCCGGTGAGGAGACCATTACAATAGTCCACCCTGCTGGTGATAAAGGCATGAACAAGTTTCTCCAAGTCTTGACTGGAAACAAAACCTCTAATTCTTGCAATGTTTTTGAGATGATAGTATGCTGATTTAGTTACTGCTTTGACATGATTACTGAAACTAAGGTCTGTCTCCAGAATCACACCAAGATTCCTGACTTGATTTTTTGTTGTTAGACCCCTAGAGTCAAGGTATGCATTCACCTTGAGAACTTCATCTTTGTTTCCAAATGCAATGACTTCGTTTTTTTCTTTGTTTAACTGAAGAAAGTTCTCGCACATCCAACTGTTAATTTCATCAATGCATTGGCAGAGGGAGTCAATGGGGCTGTAGTCATTTGGAGATAAGGCTAGGTAAATCTGGGTATCATCTGCATAGCTGTGATAGGCGATTTGGTTCTTTCTCATTATTTGACTTAGTGGGAGCATATACAGGCTAAACAAGAGCGGTGCAAGATTTGAGCCTTGTGGGACTCCACATGTCATGGACGTCCACTTAGACTTATGCTCTTCTATACTCACATAATAACCTCTCCCTTCTAAGTATGACCTGAACCATTTGATTACCATCCCAGAAAGCCCTACCCAGTTTTCCAGTCTCTCTAGTAGTATGTTATGATCGACAGTGTCAAACGCAGCACTGAGATCTAGTAGTACCAGCACTGATATTTTGCCAGAATCAGAATTTAAGCGAATATCATTTATTGTCTTAATGAGTGCTGTCTTCCGAAACCAGATTGAAAATTGTCCAGATATCCATTTGAGTTTAAGGGTGCTTTCACACCTGTAGATCGATTGCTTTGTTTCGAAACAGGGATTAAAATTATTACAATGTTGCTTTTTATTCTCGGTGCGGTTCGCTTTCATACAGCAATTTTTCTAAACGGACCAAATTTGTTAATACAAGTCACACGCGAGTGTTCTCTCATTGGTCAAAGTTTCACAGTTTATTTTCCAGGATTCCACTTAGCTGTCACAGCTGTCATCTGTCAGGATGGAACGACAACAGCTTCGCAGGCTTATTGTTTTTTTTTTTTTGTAGATGTCGTTATATTAATTTATCACTTTGAGAAGGAGTCCAGGATTAAAATTTAAGGTGCAGTACTATTTCTTCCAAAATTTTGCCATAAATTTCTTCAAAAGCAGACATAGTATCTTTTTGGTATTGTGGTCGAATCTGTCTGAACCCCGGCATTACCTGGGGATGTGCTAATCGCCTTCCTGATATTATTGATCTTCTCAGAAAAGAAGGAAGGAAACTCTTTGCATTTGCTGTCGGAGAGCATTTCACTGGCAATCTGACTTGGGGGGGTTTGTTAGTCTCTCAACAGCAGCAAAAAGAGTGCAAGTGTTGTTTAAGTTACTGTTTATAAGGTTTGAGAAGAAGGTCTGTCTAGCTGTGGCTAGTTCCACATTGAAAGCATGAAGGCTGTCTTTATAGATGCTATAGTGAATTTCAAGTTTCGTCTTCTGCCACATCCGCTCAGCTTTTCTGCATTGTCTTTTCATACTCTGAACTACTGTTGATTTTCTCCAAGCTGATTTCTGTCTGCCAGTTTTCTTGTTGACTTTCACAGGAGCAATGTCATTATGTCATAAGAGATCAATATATAAAAGAAAATACAGAAGTGATCAGATAGTGCTACGTCCTTAATAACAATGGATGAAATGTTTAGACCTCTACTGATGAGTAAATCTAACGTATGTCCATGATTGTGTGTGGGTCCATGCACATGCTGAATCAGGTCAAAAGTGTTTAAAACAGTTATAATTTCTTTTGTAGTTTTGGTTTATGCATTACCTATGTGAATAAAAAAATCCCCTGCAATAGCAAAACAGTCAAACTCTGAGGAAATCATTGATAGCATTTCTGTAAACTCTTCAACAAAGGCTGGAGAGTATTTTGGAGGCCTGTAAATAATGATAAACAAAATGCGTGGAGCACCTTTCAACATAATCCTTTGATATTCAAAAGACAAGTACTGACCAAATGACACTTGCTTGCATTGATAGACATCTTTAAATAGAGCAGCTACACCTCCACCTCTCCTAACAGTCCTGCAAACACTCATGAAAGTAAAGTTAGGAGGGGCTGTTTCATTGAGGACCGTTGCACTGCAGCTGTCTTCTAGACATGTTTCGTTTAGAAACATAAAATCCAGGTTGTTTGTGGTTATTGAGTCATTGATTAGAAATTATTTATTTTTTAGTGAGCGAATGTTTAAAAATAACTTGATGGCATTGCATTTTGACTCAACAACAATATTAGTTTGATGCATAACAGGCCACAGATTAGATGAGTCAGCCATACGGCTTGAGAAGGCCTTAGACTTTCTATCACGTGATAAAACAGAAATAGAGAAAACTACAGGCACACTGGATTCCCACTGTGTAAACATACATTTGTGAATGTTGCTGCTATTATAGCGGGGACCCGACACATATCACTGAGAGCTGTTATCAGTTGTTTTTGGTTCACCGTATTTGTTTTTGGCATTGTGGCAGCGGCCGGAGAGCTTTCACTGGAGGAGGAGGACGAGCTGGGCCCACAGGCTTTGGTGGTTTTTTAGTTGATATCTGGGGGCTTGCAGCAAAAGAGTGGGAGAGTTTGGTCCCAGCATAAACCAGTTCCTCCATTTTCTGTGAGAAGCTTAGAAGTGGAGATGCTGGAGAGAGGGATAATGTGTCTGGTGAGCGGGGCTGTGGCTCTGGTGTTTCCGGTGCTTGAAATATGTTGTCCTGGCTTCCCTGGCTGTTTTCCAGAAATTCGTCCTTGGGTGCGGAGTCTTGGAGATGTTCTGATATGTCCTTTTAAGCTGCAGATTCTTTGTAGAGAATCACACACAAAATATAATTATATTTTCATAATGATTTTTTTCTTCTCAAACCTTGTCTGTGGTGTAAAAACACCCCTGGCCAAATTCCCCAAGAGGGCATCACTTCCCACTTTGATAATTACTGTAGTTACCATGTTCCGAACATCACATCCTTTCTTTTTCCCCTCAGATGTAATCTATCTAGGTGGTTGAATAAAAATATTTGGACTTTATATCTAAAAATTGCCTCAACTTAGCACCAGCAGGCTTGTTAGCTATAGGCAGTTAGCATCAGCTAACAATATTTACTTATTTTCAGTATAGTTATGTAGCAAATGAGCTCATGGGGAAATATGAATAATTAATCATAGCTAGTTATAATTAATTATAAATATTTAGATCCGCTGTAGATATTTACTTGACCTCTCAGGGTCAACTGTCTGTCAATTCTAAGAACGTTAATTTCCTGGTTAAGGGAAATAACTTTCTTACTGTACAACTCTACACAGAGCTTGTAGCATAAATCTGCATGATTAGGGACTCCAGTTATGAGCAAACAATGAACAACGTCAAGTGTGATACAAGTAAGACTTTATTAACTACATAAACACTTAAACTAGATTTTCAGTTACAATAATTAATCCTAAAATTCGACATTAGTAACTTACTTTTAGCAGCATCAGTCGCGCACGTGCTCTCAAGATCTCCCGGTTCTTACTTGTGAATTCAGTTCACTGGAGACTCTCACTAAACGATTTAAAAGGTTAATTGAAAAGAATCCGTTCTTTCTTGAATCAGACACCGTTTCTGCATCTCGGAGCACGTGATATATTATAAGGAGTAACAATATGTATTATGAAATGTAGTAAAAAGTACCGTCTTATGCTTTGGAATGTAGTGAAGTAAAAGAAAAAGTTACTCAAAATAAAACTACTCAAGTACATTTTTCAAGTATCTGTACTTTACTGAAGTACAGTAACGAAAGTAAAACTACTCCGTTACTGTCCACCACTGCCCATGTTACAAAAACAGCATTCTTCCATCTTAGAAACATTACCAAGCTACGAAACATGTTACCTGTTTCTGATGCAGAAAAGCTAGTTCATGTATTCATGACCTCTAGTCTGGACTATTGTAATGCACTGCTAGGTGGTTGTCCTGCATCCTCAATAAACAAGCTACAGATAGTCCAAAATGCAGCGGCTAGAGTCCTTGCCAGGTCAAGAAAATATGATCATATTACCTCAATTTTACAGTCTCTGCACTGGCTACCTATTAAGTTCCGTATCAGTTACAAAATATGATTACTTACCTATAAGGCCCTTAATGGGTTAGCTCCTGCATAACTAGTCTTCTACCATGCTACAATCCATCATGCTCCCTAAGGTCTTCCCAAACTCTGGAATAGCCTTCCTGATAACTCTGAAATAGCCTTCCTGATAACGTTCGGGGTTCAGACACACTCTCTCTGTTTAAATCTAGATTAAAGACACATCTCTTTGGCCAAGCATTCAAATAATGCATCTCATAATCTTGCACTGCAGTTATGTCTGATCAAATCCACATTATTATTTTTTAGCTTGGGTTAAACAAATCAATTTAGCTTGGTTGGAACAGCAGTTATGCTAATTATGTCTAAATTTTTTTCTCAGTTTCTGCTGGGATTGACATCCCGTGGTAACTAGAATTTACACAAGCTTCAGTCTGGATCCAGAACACTTGAGAAGAGATGATGCCAACCCCTCAGAGGACCTCGGATGATGCCAACCATGAAACAACATACAGAACTACCAAATTTTGCTATAAGTTTGATTGCATCATATAACAATTGCTGTTAATAGGGTTCATCGTCTGTTTGATTACGTTTTTAATTGATTTTTTCATTCATTTCTGCCATATGTACATTTAACTGACAGTCACCACTGATAAACTACTACTAAATATTGTAGAAATCTAATTTGCTGTAAAGTTGTTTTGCAGCGATTTGTTTTGTGAAAAGCGCTATACAAATGAACTTGAACTGAATTGAATTAAAAACATTCTCAGTCTTCCTTTGGCTTTGGAACAATTGGTTTCGGTCGTGACTGGCTAATCAGAGGAACAGACGCAGTTTTATCAGAACGGATGGTGGTAAATATGTTCTTATGTGTCAGCGCGAATTCGTCCGCAAGGACAGAAGCTTGAGATAAAGAGGTCACCTTCTATTCGTTTAAATAAACAACGACATGTTCGGGTACACAGTTCTTAAATTCTTCTAAAAGAATGAGTTCTCGTAATGTCTTAAAATCTGTAACCTTACACGACACGCACCACTTGTCAAATAAAATGCCCTTCTCTCAGGCAAATTCAACAAACGTTTGATTGGAATTTTTTTTGTGACCCCTAAACTGCTGCCTATAAGATTCTGTTACTAACTCGTAAGCACGCAGGATTGCAGCCTTCCCCATGTAGGTAATTTAGACTGTCCTCTAAGTATAGAGTTGCACACACCTCCTGAGCCTTACCGGTTAATTTACAGTGCAAAAGCAAAGGCCACACTTCCCTAGACCAATTTAGTGCTGACACAATATGCTCAAATGCACTAAAATACAAAGCAACCTCTGCTTCTCAAAATTGCGGTATGAGAGAGATATGTTTACTTACATCAAAGGTGGTTACTGCCGACCCAGCCCCCAACGGAGCACTAGCGGTCTGCACCAGTGAATCAACTGAGGCAGGTGCCTTCTTAGCTGCGTTCAGCTCAAGTTCACACAGTTTAATCTGCTTTTCCACTTCAATTTCTAACGTGCAAACTTCAAGTCGTAAATTCATCTTTACCAGACGACTCGCTGCCCGCGCTAAATGAACCTTAAAGGGCTCATATGATGCGATTTCAAATTTTCCTTTCTCTTTGGAGTGTTACAAGCTCTTGGTGCATAAAGAAGATCTGTAAAGTTGCAAAGACTAAAGTCTCAAATCCAAAGAGATATTCTTTATAAAAGTTAAGAGTCAACCCCGCCTACCTAAAACGGCTCGTTCTAACATGCCCCCACATGTCTACGTCACGATGTGGGAAGATTTGCATAATGCCGCCCAAATGTTCACGCAAAGAAAGAAGGCGTTATTTTTATTCTTATTGTAGTATTGTTGTTGCCGCCTCCGCCATGCCGTGAAGGCGCTGTGTGTTTCATTGTGAAAGCGAAACTACTTTGTTTGGCCTTCCAAAAGAGGACGATATCCGCTTCGTCATGCCTGGAGCTGATCTGTGCTGGTCACTGAGGAAATACATTAACTTCG
>NW_015505609.1:748329-767641 GCF_001515645.1 Sinocyclocheilus grahami | reverse complement strand
GTGGATCGCCGGATCGGCTTTCACAGTGGACGAAGCGGAGTCCAGCCCAGGGTCGTGACATGTGGTTGCCGCAAGCCCTCCCGCCTCTGCTCACTCAAGCCTGCCCGCTGCCGCTCACTCAAGCAGGCCTCCGCTCACTCTAGCCCGCCGTGTGTGACGCTGTGTTTCGCTGTGAAAGCGAAACTACTTTGTTTGGACTTCCAAAAGAGGACACGACTAGAAATCAGTGGTTAAGTTGTATTTACAACACTGTTCCAGAAAAGTTCAACCCAAATATTCAGATGTGTCAATGCATTTTATGGAGGACTGTTTCCTGATCCTGGTAGAGTAGACTACAATGCCGGCTGTTCTGACTCACAGACTGTAAGTACGTTTTTTATATTTAAAGAATTTGCCTCTGAAGATTCAAAGGTGAGTTTTGAGCAGTGTAGAGTAGCGCTTGTTGTTTGTCATTTCTCCGATCACAAATGCAGACATGGTTTATGTTTACGCGGCGCGATGCAACGCAACGTGTAAAAAGACAGTATAAGTCATTATAATTCTTAATTATATCCCCACTGCATGCAACAAATGCCTTGTTTATAATGGGTTTTAATGTTTTTATCTCGTCGCTCTGGCCGGGACAAGGCATCTCAATATGGTAAGGGGTGTAACATTTCCGTCACACGCTTGAGGCATTTGGCCAATCACAACGCACTGGATAGCTGGCCAATCAGGGCACACCTCGCTTTTCAGACCGATGAGCTTTGTAAAAATTCACGACACGTTTCAGAAAGGCGGGGCATAGAGGAGAAACAATAATGTACAGTATGAGGAAAATAATGTTTTTTTAACCTTAAACTGCATAAGCACATTTCATTAGACCAAATACACAAAATAATGTTATTTTTAGCAACATCATATGACCCCTTTAAGTCGGGCGTCACCTCCAGACCCAACAGATGCCGGAGAAAAAGGCTCAAAGGGCGGCAGAACAGCTTTGGTTTCAGAGTCCTCCACCTCAGCAGTTCCACCCTGCTCCTCATCACCAGACACAGATGGGTGAACGTCAGAGCCAAGAGAATCCTCCGCCACTGGCAACACCAAAACACCCAGTTCCACCAACTTTTGTAAGACAGTAATCTATACATCTCTCTTAAGCTGATGCTTCGTAACCGCAATTTTATAATGAGCAGCGATACACGGCAAATCATTTTTTCTACATTTATGAAGCTGATCACCAGACGGCGCCTTAAGGAAAGTCTCTAAATCAAAATCAAATTTTGCCGAAACAAACGTTAACTACCCGGTCAACCAGTCACGCCCCGAAAAATATACTACAAGCAAATTACTAAAACCATGGTCATTCTACTCCGCACTCCAGCAATATTTAATATCACAGGAATTATTGTCCTGGACGAGCCCCCATTAAATGTTACGAACTTTAAAGTTCTAGGGGTTAGAACATAACATTTAGTTATTGATATTGCTGTGATGGTGGAGGCAGTAGAAAAGACCAGGCACAAAGAGCATTCAACCCAATTGAATGATTTATTTCCTTCAAGCCGAAGCCACTAAACAGTGTGTTTTTTTTAACTATGCATTGTATATAGCTCATACAAAGATAAAGAAAATACAATAAACTAAGGGGAAAAAGGAATGAGGGTGGCGCCAAATTAAATAAATAAAATAAAATATTTAATAAACTAAATCCCCAAAACCCTCTAACCTTACTAACCAAAGAAAAATGTGAAAAAACCCCTGAGATCTTCAGTGCATAGGACGCCACAAAATCTACAGTGAAAAAAAATTAAATTACAAGGAAGGCGCTCACCCCTTACCTAGTGTGTCTAACACTTGATAATGGCGGGCAATATGTAGCCTATATCGCTAGAGATGCTTACTTGTTCTCTTTTCCCCAAAAGGAAAGGTAAAGAACCGTTAACTCTCATCAACTCTCAGCATAGAATCAGCATAGATAGTACAAAAATCAAGCGTTAGATTCACATGTTCACAACGAAAGGACACAAACTCTAAACACAGGTCTCAACTCAAAACACCCGAGACCACACACTGAGGCTGAGCTACTCAGCGCAGCATGCCGAGAGACCTTTAACTGGCAGGGCGGCACCGGATTGGCTGCAGAGATGACACCCTTAATGATGACTGACAGCGGCCTCCTCCATTCAGCAGAGACCTGAGAGCAAGACAGCAGAACTAGAGAACAGAATGGTAAAGACAGAAGAGGGGGGAAAAAATCCAAAACACACACAGCACGTAACAGGTGCAATGGAGGGATGCTATGTGATTGTTCATATTCTGTACCTGGAGATGGGAAAATTCTTACTCTTTGTGAGGTTGAAGTCTACAGGTATTTGGGATGTAATTTATTGTCATAGAACAATTTCCAATAGGTAATATGCCATACTTAAAACTGACACATTTTATGGCCTCTTAGATTATTCAGATAAATGCCCTGCTGTGAAGAACATCTTTTAATTACTTACATTAACACTAGGACTGTACCAGTCAAAAGAAATCAGTGTCACTAAAATACAGCAGTATAAGAAAATCCATCTTTGCACTCCATCTTAAGTGGATTTAGATGTAGTCACACAGACTGTTTAATGCAGCTCAGAAGTGGAATGAATGCATTTATATTGTATTTACATCTGCATCATTATAGGATATTAATGTTTTAAATTTTACACTTTAAATATACATATGCAATGTTAGAAAAAATGTAATGATGCCATGAATGTGTCATTGAATCATTGACTCTCCCAATTTGTTCAAAAACACTAAATCGCTCAAGCACTAAACACCACATGTGATATTGCTTAATTATCATAGGAACACTAAAAACAAGAACTCAAACTGGGGAAATTCATATCTTGAATTCCGGGGGCATTTTTATTAATTTTGCTGGCATTTCCAACCTGGCATGATAGTATTTTAAGCCAGAAAAGCTTGCTTGTCGTCAAGCATATGGTGTCAATATGAAGGGTGTTTTTAGGCACAACATTATTGTGTTTGTAATTTTGTTTGATGATGGTAGTTGATGCAGAAATTACTCACTTCATCTCAGGTTGTTGTTCACAAATAATCTTCCCCTCTGCTACTTGGTGCATCAAAGTTTTATTTCCCCCCCCCCCCCCCCATATATTTTCCAAGAAAATCGGGCAGTAGATGGAGGACTGGTTTTCTGAAAAGGCCATTGATGGAAATTGAGTTCCCTTTCATGGGAACTTCGAACTGCGTCCTCTAGGGTTCGCTATGGGGAACGCCTCGTCGTGACCGAAAGTTCAGAAAAGGCGCGCGCTCAGCGGCCTTCAAAACCTTAATTCCACAAAGGTCCAGGTCTGAGCCCGAACAACCCAGGGGTCCTAGCCCGTCTCGATTTGAGGATCAGAGACGAACACAGAAGGCTAGTGTCGCGACTCGCGCTCCTCCTCCGCCTGCGGGTAGGGGTAGGAAGTATCGTGGGTCAAAGGGAGGTAGGCAAGACCTGAGGGATGTGATCCAGACAAGGTGATCAGAGTAATACTTAGGCATCCACTCTTTCCCTCAGGGGGTGTAACATCTACCCTTTGTGTTTCTGTCCCTTTTTTCTAGGCTAGGCCCTCGATGGGCACCCCTGCTGCTTGGTTCAGAAACCGTGTGATCGACTTGCAGTGTTTATTTCACTCCTCGAGATATGTCCAGGAGGTAAGTAAAGCCGGGTTTCGGCTTCATACTTCCTGGATCATGCGGCCATAACACAGGCTTGTGATTATCAGGCCCCCGGCGTGTCACTGCAAAATGTTCCTGGACATCTGGGCTGGGGTTACGCTTTCATGCAACCCTGACTAGTCTACCGTATCTGGGTCAACCTGAGGGGTTTTCCCGATCACCAGGATATCCCCTTGAAGCATCACCCCCCTCACCATTGAGGGTTATTGTGAGTATGATGTTTCCTTTGAGCGTTAATCCTAGGACGCAGTTCGAAGTTCCCATGAAAGGGAACATCTCAGGTTACTTGTGTAACCATGGTTCCCTGAGTAGGGAATGAGACACTGCATCCTCTAGGTTTCTTACCATGCTGCGGACGCAAGCTTCAGACGAAGAAGTGAATGATGTGTAGCTCCCGGCGCCTATATATACTTTAGTCGCACCGGTAGTGACGTCATGGCTGTCGCCGGCCAACGAGTTGGTGTTTTTTCAATGTATGCTTCAGACACTGGTCACAACGAGGCGTTCCCCATAGCGACTCCTAGAGGACGCAATGTCTCGTTCCCTACTCAGCGAACCATGGTTAAACAAGTAACCTGAGACGGTCTCCAGCAGTTGTATACGGGACGCTCATCATCCCTTAATGAGACTAACCTGTGGTGGAGGCTGGATCTGCAACAAAATTACTGAGTCAGTGAAGTGGTCAACACTAACAGAAAAGTACTGTGCATAGCAAATAAACCGAGCTGCGATTTGCATTGGAAACTCTTTGGAGAACAGGAGGTAAATCCTACAGCTACTCATGTAATCGGAGGGAGGGACGTTACGTGAATCTGATCATTCCTGGAGACATGAAGATATTTACTCTGTATGAGGTGGAGGTCTATGGAGAAGGTATGACACAGTCATAGCATTTTTCTCAACAAGAAATTGGGGAAATAATTGCAAGAAAGTGTTACGTTTTAATGAGTAAGGTGGAGGTCTATGGAGAAGGTATGACACAGTCATAGCATTTTTCTCAACAAGAAATTGGGGAAATAATTGCAAGAAAGTGTTACATTTTAATGAACGAAAACTAGACCCTGCAGCCATTGAAATGGACATCACATGATTTTTTGTTTAAATCAATAAAAACCAGTATATGTTTTTATAAAGTGGTTAATGCCTGGTCACTGATTGGTCCCTGATCAACCAATCACGATGACTTCTAACTTAATCTGATTGAGCTACAGGCATCACAAAAGACAGACATGACTAACCAACTAGACAGGAAGAGGAAGAAGCCCACTTTTTACCTTTTACATGCAGTTTTATGTTCATGGTAGCCTCATCATCTTGCACCTATTATAAAATTAAGAGTATCAAGTGACACCATTCAAAGTTATTTTGAAGATCTTTCAGAGTTTCAGAACACACAATTTTTATTTTTTAATTTATTGTCCATCGCAATGGCCATCAGGTCTTGAAAGATGTCAGCAGGAACCACATGAATTAGTTGTATGACAGGTTGTGAAATTTGTGCAAGAATTTCAAAGCTAAAATACACTGTTCTCTTGCTTTCTATTGTAATGTACAGTACTTTGGAGCCACTGTGTAGTCTGTAAGGTGTTATATAAATAAATGAACGAACAAATGAACGAACGAAATGAGCTAGAAATTCTATTGTCAATGTTTTATGAACATTGATGTTAATTAATTAAATATTATAATGATTTCATTTATGTCTTCAAAGTGACTTCTTATTGCACTGTTCATTCTTACAGTATGTGTTCTTTTCAAAGTCTTCAACACTAGTTCAACTCTAGTACACAAATTCTAGTTCATAAGTATGATTAAAATATGAGGATTGTTATGTTGCTTCAGTCCTGGTGTCCATTGTAGTGGACATGAAAAAAAAAACTAATGAGTTGGCACAAATCTTGTTTTTTAGACTCATTTCTATATTGAAGAAGAGCAAATATCAAGTGGATGAAAAAAAAATCAGGTCTGAAAAGGTTAATTCATTTATTTACATGTATGAATATTTCTTTGTTAGGTCCCGTTTTAAAAAGATAATTAGTAAAAATGCAGTTTAACTCCAGAAATTATTTGACTGACCCTTCATAGGAGAAAACATTAAGAAACAAGTTAGAGAAAGAAACAAATTCAAGCCACATTATTACTGTAAAATACCAGAAACTTCTTTTTTCAAAGAAAAACATACTTTGTAGTCTTGAAATTGAGAAGCATTTGAATTGAAATGCATATGAATGGATTTAATATTGTCCATTCATATATAGAAACCTTATATTTTTACTAATAACTAATTTACTAATAAAAAATTTACTGATGGAGCAACTCTGGTGCAATATCATGACATCAGGCTTTTAATCAGGGTTTAATTATCCATGCTAGTGCATGCCAGGGCCAGTCGCGTTTCCACTGTCTCTTCTGGGGCTTGATTGGGCCTCGTCAGGGCTTCATAGGAGAAAACATTAAGAAACAAGTTAGAGAAAGAAACAAATTCAAGCCACATTATTACTGTAAAATACCAGAAACTTATTTTTTCAAAGAAAAACATACTTTGTAGTCTTGAAATTGAGAAGCATTTGAATTGAAATGCATATGAATGGATTTAATATTGTCCATTCATATATAGAAACCTTATATTTTTACTAATAACTAATTTACTAATAAAAAATTTACTGATGGAGCAACTCTGGTGCAATATCATGACATCAGGCTTTTAATCAGGGTTTAATTATCCATGCTAGTGCATGCCAGGGCCAGTCGCGTTTCCACTGTCTCTTCTGGGGCTTGATTGGGCCTCGTCAGGGCTTCCTTAGGGCCAACAGTCAGGAATTTTTGGCCTGCCAAATCCCTTGGTCCAAAGCTGGCCAACTGGGGCTTGAGAGTGTTCATGAACAAAGGTGGAGTTTATCCGAATTAGGAGATGGTCGGCTCCATTGCTCATTCCCCATGTTTTCATATCAAGCTATCAAGTAGCATCAATATCAACAAATCACACTAGGCCAGCGAGTGTCTGCAATAACTTGCGACTACGATCCGATGGGAATTCTGATCACAGTATGTGGCAGATATGCAACGTTATATGAAAAGCATGCCCATACGAAAATTAACCATGGTTTTACTACAAATAAAACCAAAAAACGTCCCAGGTTACGTATGTAACCATGGTTCCTCGAGGGAATGAGACGCTGCGTCAGAAATGCTAGGGGAACACCTTCAGCAATACCAAGCTCTGAATCAGTCGAATCGATGGGCAGGACGTCAGAGGCCAGCGTTGCAGATGTCCTGCATAGGAACTCCTGCGAGAATGGCCTTGGAGGCCGCCACACTTCTTGTTGAGTGAGCCTTGACCCCCAATGGTGAGGGGAGATCAGAGGACTCATATGCAACCGTAATGGCATTCACTATCCACCGGCTGAGGGTCTGCTTGGAAGCAGGATGACCTCTCTTAGGGGGACCATAGCACACAAGCAGTTGGTCCGCCTTTCTCCACAGGGCAGTTCTGTGGACGTATGCATCCAGTGGAGAAAACCCAGCGGAGAAACAGGCCTGCAAGAACTCCAGCACTGTACCAATCAGGCAGTTAACTGGGTCGAGCCGGCGGTCTCCCCACCATGAAGTGAAGAGCCTCCACTTCAGGGCGTACAGTTTCCTCGTTGAGGGAGCTCTAGATTGGAGGATGGTTTCAACAACCTTGGTTGAGAGACCAGATGGCCACACCAGGGGCCACACCCACAGCTTCCACAACTCTGGGCGGGGGTGAAAGATCATACCCTCCGCCTGTGAGAGGAGATCCCTCCTGACGGGAATTTCCCATGGAGTGCCTTTGAGGAGAGAAATCAGGTCTGAGATCCATACTCAGCCCGGCCAGAATGGGGCTACTAGCAATAGACGGACCCCGTCCCGACGCACTCTCTCTAGAACTCCCGGGAGCAGAGCGATCGGGGGAAAGGCGTACAGACGAAGCCTCGGCCAAGTCTGTACCATAGCATCCAGCCCCAGTGGAGCTGGATGGGTCAGAGAGAACCAGAGGGGACATTGCGATGTCGTCTGAGTCGCAAACAAGTCCACCTGAGCCTGGCCAAAAACTCTCCATATCTGCTTCACCACCTCGGGGTGAATTTGGCAGTAGTTTCCACGCTGCTAAATAATCTACTAAGGGAACCAGTCTCTCGAGACTGGCCTCTGGTGTATTTGGAGCTGCTAGCTGGGTGCCCTGAAGCATCGGACCGGCAGGAGATCGCCGAGCTAGCTGCTTGAGAGAACCCCGAAGGGGTGGCGAGGCTGTCGGCTCCGCTACGTTCCCGGGTGTAAAATACCGAGAGAAATCTTCGCTGGAAACCGCTGCGCCCTGGAACACTGGGAGGGTTGGAAGAACGGTTTCCCGAGGGTGCTGAGGAGAGACGGACACCGTGTAATGCGGTGTACCCCGCTCTTCCCCAGTAGGGGCCGCCCTCAGCAGTCCTGGACTTAGGTCTGTCAGGACCGCTTCGTCGAGGGCTTCCTCGACTGAAGCACGACCCTCAGATCGGGCCTCGCCTTAGAAGCCCCCGACTTAGAGCGCTGCCATCCTCGGTCCCGCTGCGGGGGAGCGTGAGAGGCAACGCTCTCTTTTTGAACCTCCCTATAATAGGAGCTGGTACCCGACTGCTCCTGTCCAGCAGCCCCCAGAGCTATAGAACGGCGAGGGAGAAACCGCTGGAAGACCCGCTGCCGAGTACCCCTTGCCCACCAGTGCTGAAGTGGTTTGCAGCTGCTTAGAGGGCAAGACCGGAGCCAGCACCGTGAGGAACGCTGGTGAAGGCTCCCTCCTCACAGAGAACCTTCCGGGAGCGAAGCAAACGCAGTGGCAACTGCTCACAATGCGAACAGTCGGCCCTCTCGAGAGCCGACGCCGCATGCTCCACTCCCAAGCAGACCACGCACAGTCTGTAACGCGATTTGCTTTCGCCCTTTTTTGTCTTTACTTTAGACATCTTTTTCTCTTTCTCCTGGAGCTTATATTTTGAATGCTTGTACAACTTTTGGACAGACAACAATAAATAAGACTCACAGAACATAAATCATGACCAACACACACAGAGAGCTTTGCTGAATGACAGAAAGCTAGTGCCGGCTGCACCTCACGTGCTTTTAAAGCTTCCTGGTCATGACGTCACCCGCCTCTGACGTCCTGCCCATCGATTCGACTGATTACACATATGATTCAGAGCTTGGTATTGCTGAAGGCGTTCCCCTAGCGTTTCCGACGCAGCTCGAGTTCCTGAAGGGGAACCATGGTTACTATCATTAAACCATGGTAACAACAAATTAAACATGGTTTTGCCACACTAACCATAGTTTAACCGTGGTATTTGTAGTAAAACTGTGGTTATACAAATGGTAATCAATAAGCCAAAAACACCATGGTTACTACACTTTTACTATAACAAAACCATAGTTCATTTTCATAAGGGTGAAGTTATAGGCAGTGCTGATAGCATCGTCATAATAAATACACGTTACGTATATGATTTAGGCTACATACACCCTAAGCTTATGTCTAAGATTTTGCTCAATTAAACTGTTCACACTATTCTTTTAAGCATTAGGGATGGAAATTAAAACACAAAGTAAATAAAATTTAAAAATACATTATTTAACACTTTATAATAACCTTCGAGCAGCAGGTCAGAAAAATATATAAATATAATATATATATAAATGTATGTATATACATTAAATAGGAACTCACCAATGAAGCATGCAAAAGGACGGTAGTCTTCACATCTGCGGTCATACCAGTAGCCATTGTAAACATTAACACATCACTCGTTATTCAGTTCTCCAGATTTCCATTTTCTGAATGAGGAGCTTTTCTGATCTGACCAGACAAAGACACTATCAGCTGTAGTCCGATGGAGTCCAATGCAAACACTTCCCATTCCCACAGTTTTCAGCAGCTCATCATGATCCGCCTGGTCATCGGTGGTGGCGAGATCAGTACACTGTCTGCAGTACTTCTGTGCATTCGTCCATGTTAGGATTGAGTTGTGTTGGTTTGGGTGTTTTGGTTTCTTTTTCTCTGTGGCAGGTTCTGTGATTAGAGTGAGACTGGAGCGCACCTGATGCTCATCATGGCTGTTATTTAAACCTGGTGCGAGAGTTCATCGGGGCGGCTGCTCTCCTGTTGCTCGAGCAGTTTGCCAGAGTCGCGCTCCAATTTCAGGACATTATGTTTGGCATCCACTCACTGGCACTAACCACACTTCACGATGCCATTCACCTGCATTTCATACTGATTGATATTACTGATACTGACTTTGTGATTGTTATTTTTGGCAAATTTTTGTTGTAATAAATATTATGTTTTAAGTTATTCCGCCATGTCGTCTCCCTTAATGTTACATCTTTGAGCCAGGTGTAACAGTGCAGTTCACGGATGAGGGCACATGGACAAACTCATGACGCTGTGAGAATATGTCAGAAAAAGGTGGAAGGTGGAAGAAAATACAGAAAAAAAATACTGGAGTAGGTCTACACTTGTAGTTTGCGTATGGCCTAACATTGCATTAAATGTAATTTTACTGTAAAAGTACTGTCAAATTTATGTTTTTTGCAAGTAAAAGCTAGGAACTACCATTAATCTACAGTGGAAAAACAGGACATTTCCATGAGTTCCTATGTGACACTTCACATATGATTCTTTTTTTATTTAAATAGTATTGTTTCTTTTTGTTATCAATGTTTTGTTCAGTTTTAAATTTAAGTTCAACACAACAGCTTCTATGGATTCAGATCGTTTTATTTAACTCTCATTGCGTTAAACTCTTCCCATAAATGCGCGCTGCAATTCACCATTAAACGCAACAAAAAGAACATACATTATACATGGTTTTGTAAGCTCACACATTACGCAAACACATATACACCGCGACTGCTATAAATTAATGCTATAAATTTCCAGATCCACACACCCAAAGTACATGAACAGAGAACCACATCTCAGGCGGCATCATTATTACAGAACTTTCTCTTTTGCTTCTATCGTGATTGAACAGACGAATACACACAAAATTTAGCTTGTACAATTTGCTTGTAATTTGTTCTTATGTAATTACTCAAAATTACTTGTATTTATTTAACAATTTATTAAAATACTAATAATGTTTTGTTTGTTTGTTCATTTTGGTGTCGAGGCCAGTGAAAATTTTGGCAGGGCAAGTCAAAATCTGAACCAGGTTGAACCACTAAGAACTGCACATATAGAGTCCCTTTTAAGACTGGCTCCTTTTGTTATAAAATAAAGTTACAAAATCGGGGAAAAAATTAAATAAATGTTAAAACTCTGGCGCACCAGGAATGTATGCTGGGATTTGCTCCAGAGAGTGGACGGTAGTTCAAGTAGACTTGTATATTAACATTATATCGCTTAATAAAATATACAATTATTACAGTTTCCCAAGTTGTGAAATATACAGATCAATATGCCACCATAATACCTGAAAAACTGTCACCATATTTTAACAGTGAATTTTTTGCCATTATTTTTACTGTAAGTTTAACAGTATATTTTTTAAACCGTGTACTTTCAGGTTGTAAGACAACAAACCTGATTCTGCAGTTAATAAATAATTTTCTTACTTGAATCAAACATTCTTGAATTAAGCAAATTCACTTAAGATATTAAGTCTGAAAATAATTACTTAAAACAAGAATCAAATCTGCCAATGGTGTAAAAAAATAATCTTGTTTTCCCCTTGAATTAAGATGATTTTTCTTAACCTATTGGCAGGTATTTTTCTTGTTTAAGCAGAAACTAACACAAGTTTTATAATTTATAACAAGACTTAATTCCTACCTCTTTTTTTTTTTGCAGTGAATAGGTGTTAACTTGGGGTTTGAATTGAATGTGATGAGATGAAATGACAGTGTACCAAAAAAAATGGTGGCAAATCATTGTAATTGTGGAACTAAACAGGAACAATTCAACTGGATACCAATTAGCATGTGGTATCCAGTACTGGCGGCGCACAGTAGACAACATGTGATTCCTTCCTCTGTGACCAACCTTTTCATGTACATGGCACAGAATGAGATTTGGCATATGACTGGATTTGGCCAAAATTGCTGGGTGCTTTGTTTCAATGGGTAAGGCTGGTTTATGAAGCCTGCCACCTACTCTTAGCAATCCATCCACAATCACTGGATCCAGTTTGTACAAGTGGCTTGACTTCTTCACAATACCTTTGACTAGTGCAGTAATGTCGTCTTTAAAAAACTGTCTCTGAACAAAGAGCACAATTGCTCTCTCTGCTTGTATCAAGTTCTCAACAGAAAGTCCTGATACGGCAGGGTTTAAACATTGCAATTCATCCTTTGGTACAACATCTTTGTCAGTAACGGGAGGAAGTTTAGCTTGCTTTTTTTCTTTTACCTGTTGTTGAAGAATTTTCATGAACTTCAATATACATGCTACTGTCCTTTTGAGGGTTACCCATTTGGAGAAATAATTCAGGAGTTTGCTGGTGGGACATTCGTCTGGTTTTATCATGATTGTATTTGCAGTAATCTCGTTTCTCACTTCTGGATCATCATCCTGGATGGCTCTTACTGGTACAGTACCCGGCCACTGGGACTGTGGTTGGGAAAGAAAATCAGGGCCATTAATCCAGATTTTAAACTTTAGAAAGACATCAACCCTCATGCCTCGGGAAGCTGCATCCGCAGGATTCAACTTGGAACTAATGTGTCTCCAATTATTTGTTGCTGAAAGAGACTGGATGAATGACACTCTGTTTGCCACAAAGGTTTTGAATCTCCTTGTAGTGTTTGTGATGTAACTTAGAACTGTTGTGCTGTCTGACCAAAAGGTAGATTCGTTTAACTGAAATTGCAATTCTGTTTTCAGTAATTTGTCAAGACGCACAGCTAAGTCGGCAGCGGCAAGCTCCAGTCTCGGTATAGTTGTTTGCTTTAAAGGTGCTACTTTTGCTTTTCCCATGACAAATGTTGTATTGTGTTCACCAATACTGTTCGAAATTCACAGGTAAGACAAATCACCAAAGCCAGTTTCGCTGGGATCACAGAAGTGGTGCAACTCTGCCAGTGTTAAGTCTCCAAAACCTTTGGGAATGAAGCATATATAAGTTACACTATAAGTGTTCAATAGACTCAAATCATCCAGCCATCTCTGCCAAGATTGACTCATGTGCAATGGAATGGTCTCATCCCATCCTAACATCAGTTTGCATAACTGCTGCAAAATTTGCTTGGCGGGAAGAATGACTGGGGCTACAAAGCCTAAGGGATCATAAAGAGAACTAACAATGGACAGTATGCCACGCCTTGTCACAGAGTGAGGTTTGATTTCAGTACTGAAGCTGAATGTGTCACTTTCCACGTTCCATTGAACGCCAATGGCTCTTTCCATGGGCAGCTGGTCTCTATTGAGGTCAAGTTGATTCACGCCTTTAGCTCTATTCTCTTTAGGGATAGCAGATAAAAGTGTGCGGTTATTGCTTATCCATTTATTGAGTCTAAAACCCCCTTTGGCGCATACTTCGGTTAGTTGCCGATATAGAGCCACTGCTTGTTCCTCCGTGTTAACAGATTTTAAGCAGTCATCAACGTAGAAATTCTGCCTGATTGTGCTTATAACATCGACTGGATAATCCTTCTGGTTATCATCAGCTGTCTTCAAAAGAGCAAATGTGGCACAGATTGGGGATGACACTGCTCCGAAGATGTGTACAAGCATTCTGTACTCTGCAAGCTCTGCATTGATATTTCCATTAGGTCACCATAGAAATCGTAAAAAGTAGACATCCTCTTTTGCCACTCTTACCTGATGGAACATACTCTGAATATCTGACATGAAAGCAACTGGGCCTTGACGGAATCGAAGCAGCACTCCTACGAGTGTGTTAGTCAGATCTGGGCCTTGCAAGAGTTCTTTGTTCAGAGATGTTCCACCAAATGTGGCTGCACAATCAAACACTACACGTAGCTTCCCTTTACGAGGGTGATAGACTCCGTGGTGTGGCAGATACCACACCTTTCCAAGTTCTACCTCCTGCGCTTTTTGAGGTATGATCTCTGCATATCCCTTTTCAAGCACCTCATCCATGAAATCCTTGTATTCTTTATAAAATGACAGGTTCTTTTGAAACCTTTTCAGAAGGTGTTGTGCTCTTTGCTGTGCTATACGCTTGTTATTGGGCATACTCACTTTGGCGTCACTAAATGGTAATTTCAAGTAGTAATGCTCATCTTTAAGTGTGGCAGAAGATGACACTATATCCATAAACTGCTTATCTTTTACAGACATTTCAGTATTTTCATACTGCTGTTCTACAAAGTCTTGGTTATATTGTCTAATTATCAGCTCTTCCAAGTTACCAATGGATATTTGATTGACTTGAGCTGTTGGCGTATCCCATACATCACCATCCACATTGAGACTCAGTGGGCCATTAATGACCCAACCAAGGAGTGTTTTTACAGCGTATGGTCCACTACCCTCGCTGTTAATTACTCTCCATGGCTCCAATGCTTTTGGAGCATTTACTCCAATAAGTAACCCAATGCCATTATCTATTGGAGTTAAATCCACGTCTTTCAAATAAGACCACCTTTTTAGGTCTTCCACTTTGGGAATGTTATCTTTGGTGACTGAGATTGTGCTTTGAGTATACACATCAGGTAATGCCAGGTAAGTATCTCCCTTTAATGCAGCTACTTCAAGCCCAGAGATTTTGTAACTACAAACTGGTTTTTCTTGACCCATTATTTTCAAAAGTATATCTATCTTTCGCCCAGGAGCATTCAATTCTCTCATCAGTTGCTCAGTGCAAAATGTTGCCGAGCTGCCTGGGTCGAGAAAGGCATAAGTTTGTACAGTTTTGTTCCCTTTTTTAACTTTACTTTCACTGGAACTATAGCGAGTGCGCAGTTTTTTGTGCCAGCCCCAGTATGACTTCCAGCCTCCATGGAAACTAGGGCACTGGACAGTGATTACTCTTTAGATCCAACTTTACCAACTTTTGATTCATTTGATTTTTCTTGACATTCTTTTCTATCAATATGAAGTACGGTAGGATGATTGGCATTACAAATCTGACACATCAAACACCTTTGACAATTGCTGTTCATGTGTCCCTTTCCTAAGCACCCAAAGCACATTCCATTGGCTTTTAGAAACTCCACCTTTTCTTTGTTGGATTTCCGTTTGAACAAGTCACACTATTGCATGATCTTTCCCACAAAATGCACACAATTACCTAAAAGCAGCTGAGAAGGCATTGATTGGTCTTCCCTGGGCATTCAATTTAGATTTAGTATTGAATTGTTCAGAACCTGTACTGACTGCTGTGGCAAAACTGCTCCCCCAACTGGCCATTCTTACATTGGGTTTTGCAGTCGGCTTTGTTTTAGGAATTCTTCTGTTATCTGCTGAACACTGAATTTCTCCAAAAACAGGGTCAAGCATGACTCGTGCTTGTTTCTCAATGAATTCAAGGAGATTCTTAAACTTTGGCCTTTGTTGGGCATCCTCTTGCATATTGCAGACAACATGCCACAGGAGCTGCTGAAACAGTTCTACTCCGCCATTATTGAATCTGTCCTCTGCACTTCAATAACTGTCTGGTTCAGCTCAGCTACCAAATCTGACCTCAGAAGACTTCAGAGGGTCGCCCGGACTGCTGAGCGAATCATTGGTACAACCCTCCCTTCTCTCCAAGAACTGTACTCGTCCAGAGTGAGCAAAAGGGCTGGCAGAATCACTCTGGACCCCTCACATCCAGCACACTCCCTCTTTGAACTGTTGCCATCTGGTCGACGCTACAGAGCTCGGAGCACCAGAACGACCAGACACAGGAACAGTTTCTTCCCTCAGGCCATCCATCTCATGAACACTTGACAATAACTGTGGAACACACACTATTTATTCACTCATACACTTATTTATCTAACACTCATACTCAGTCTACATTTCAATTTGCACATAATATACCTGTACATACAACTGTCTATTGTTATATACCTGTACATACAATTGTCGATTTGTATATTTTTATTCCTTAGTTACTTGTTCTATTTTTCTGTTCTGTCCCTGTCATTCTGTTACACTGTGGAGCTTCTGTCATGAAAACAAATTCCTCGTATGTGTAAACATACCTGGCAATAAAAACTCATTCTCATATCTCCATTTGTCACGTAATTTAAAAGGCAATTTAGACACAATGACCTTCATGTTTGCTGCAATTTCCAAATCTTCACAATAACAAACTTCATGCAAGGTATTGAAGCAGCCTCTCAAGAAAAGTGCATAGGATCTCAGAGCAGGGCCATCTTCTGCTTTTATAACAGGCCAGTTTAGAGCTTTATCAATGAATGCAGAAGTTATTTTAACATTATTTCCAAAATTCCATTCCAACTGTTTCTTTGCTTCATTGTAACCTGTCTGAGGATCCATGTGAATGCAACTGCGCACAAGATGTTTAGGCTGTCCTGAAGTAAATTGTTCAAGATAATACAATCTGTTTTGCATATTATCTGTTTTGGTTTCAATAATTTGCTCAAAAGCCTTTATGAATGCTCTGTACTCGAGCGGATTACCATCAAATATGGGAATCTCCCTTACTGGAAGAAGAGACAGCTGCTGTTGCCTGACTAACATCTCAGTGATCTCATTTTGTTCTCTCATGACATCTACAAGAGCACTGCCTTTCAGGTTAAACGGAACCACCAATTTGATGACTTTTTGATTGAGCATCCTGTGGTTCAATTTTAATCACTTGCTTTGCAGAACGGTGAGGAGCTGATCTTTTGACTGAAGACAATTTTGGTAACGCTTGGGCCAAAGGTTTTGACGGCGTGACAGCAGAAAGGATATAATCAGTGGATGTACTAGACTCTGAGTCAAATATGTCAGACGAGTCTTGTTTTGAAACACTGCTTTGATTTTTTGTTATTGATGCAGACTTGAGAATTTTCACTTTTACATCAGCTGTGGCCAGTTCAGCATTCAAGGCAAGTCTTTCCTTCCTTGCCTTCAAACGGGCTTCCTCCATGTCCAGAACATGTTTTTGTTCTAGAGCTTTTGCTTTTACCTTGAGCGCAGCGCGCTCCGCTTTGGCTTGCAAGCAAGCTATTGACGCACTAGACATTTTGCTGCTCTTACTAGAGGCCTTACTAGATGCTTTAACATTGACATTCTTTGAAACAACGATTCCTTCTGCTGTCTTACCATGGACACCGTCCCCATAAGCGGCATCTACATGTTCAGCCTCCTTTTCTAGGTCATGCCTTTTGTCTATTTGAGACACTATCATCTGGCCCAATCGCATCTCCTAAACCCTCATAATTTTCTTTTTGCTTCTCGTCGTCACTTGCACCCATCCAACTTTTAATTCCATTAAGAAATTCTCAAAAACGAATTAACTTAGGTTCGTACCAGTCAGAATGATCTGCTTCATTTTCATCTGGGTCTTTTAACGGCAACTTGCAAATCCATAAACTCCGCCAAAATACAATTAAACTTTTCAACTTGAACATAAACGGTTTCCTTATTTTCACTAGCTTCGATGAGGTTATTGATTTCATTCTGCTTCCATGTAAGAGCTCCAAGTTTCCCTCTTCGTTTAGCGAGCAACTTAAAAAAAACCTTTCTTCCTCGTTTCCTTCCGATCCTTCGTCCATTGTAACTTAAATTCGTTTCAACAATAAACTATGCCACTTTTTCTTTCTTTTTCTCGTCTTGCAAATCTTCAAACAAACTAATTAATCTTCAACAAACAAAGCACTGAGAGCACAGCGGCTCAGCGTCTTTCATTCAAATCCCATTACTCGCGGTGAAGCAGCGAAGCATACCCGTCCAGTCTCCACAAAGTCCATGAAATCATTTGCTCCACAATCAGTCATATAAATCCATGGTAATCCACAGAATTCAGGCAATTTTTTGACTTGTTGTTTCGGCCTTTGTTTTGTTTTGTAATTGACCAACAAAAAACATTAAAATGAAGATACAAATTATACCAAATGAAACTCGTTCGAAAAAAGGGATTCTACAAACAAAAACGTATAAAGTGGTCAAAAAATTATGTCTGACCCACTTCCTTTCTTCCGGCGTTCTGCCGTCCAATTCACCACGCCCTTATGACGTTTACAATTTTCTTAATTAGCAAATTTAACTAAACAAAACACCAACAAATAATATTTAAACAAATAATATAAAAAAAATACTTTCTTAAATGGCTACAACAAAACATTTACAAAAACTCTGAACTAACCTGACAAAAGCAGCAAGAGTAAATCAGTCATGATGAATGATTCACCTACGAGAAAATCAAATGCAATCAATCTTCAATTTATTAAACTGCTCACAGACTAATCAAACACCTGGATAACATCAAACTCTCTCTTCCCCCCTAAACGTTTAGACAAACCCTCTTTAACGCTTTTCCCTGGATTGGTTACTTACTTTGCAAAGGGGTTAATTCAATGAGATTAAAATGTGTTTATAACGCTAAATCATAAATAGGCCAACCAAATATTTAACCAAAACCAAAAACACTTCAGAATGACCAAAATACTTCCAGAAAACACATTATAAACATCCAGCAGAACTGCTTCTGTTTGCAATACAATTATATAATTATATTTTCCCTTAGAAACTAAAACTTAAATATAATAATTAAAATGTTTGTCTGTTCCCTCAAATCTCAACTTTAACCTCAACAGTTCGAAATTAAGATAATAAAAGCTTTACAAAAATAAACATGATCATTTACCTGCAGCAGCGTACGGACTGAAGGTTGATGGCGTGTTTTTCTCCCTGTATACAGTTTTTGCAGTTGTACTTGATCTCTTATGCAAAACCTGTTGTCTGTCTCAGATGCAAAATGTTTCAGCACGGAGACACTAATTTCCATTTGGACTTTCATACAGCACAAGACTTTGGAGAGCATTAAAACAAAATTCTCTTTAAATACACTGTAGTTTTCATAGTTTTAAAGGGGTCATATGATGCAATTTAAAGTTTTCCTTTCTCTTTGGGGTGTGACAAGCTGTTCGTGAATAGATAAGATCCCTAAAGTTGCAAAGACTAAAGTCTCAAACCCAAAGAAATATTCTTTATAAAAGTTAAGACTCGTCCATGCCCTCCTAAAACAGCTCGTTCTAACACACCCCCACATGTCTACGTCACGATGTGGGAAGATTTGCATAACGCCGCCCAAATGTTCACGCAAAGAAAAAAGGCGTAACTTTATTGTTGCTGCCACCGCCGCCACCATGCTGTGAAGACGCTGTGTGTTTCGTTGCGAAAGTGAAACTACTTTGTTTGGCCTTCCAAAAGAGGACACGACTAGAAATCAGTTGTTAAGTTGTATTTACAACACTGTTCCAGAACAGTTTAACCCAAATATTCAGATGTGTGCAGCGCATTTTATGGCGTAAAAAGACAGTATAAGTCATAATAATCCATAATTATGTTCCCACTGGATGCAAAAAATGCCTTGTTTATAATGGGTTTTAATGTTTTAGTCTCGACGCTCCGGCCGGACACGGCATCACAGTATGGTGAGGGGCGTAACATTTCCGTCACACGCTTGAGGTATTCGGCCAATTA
>NW_015505609.1:747920-748292 GCF_001515645.1 Sinocyclocheilus grahami | reverse complement strand
GACAGGCACCAGCCAAAATTTGAACAAGTATCCAGGAACAAAAAAATTGGTGAATGGTGTCAATCATAACAGCTAAAAAACCCAATACTGTCATTTTTATTGTTTTCCTTCACACAGAGAAATTTTAATAACAATCACAGTCCTTTGGTTTTAAGAAATCCCTATTCCCAAACGCCGGTTTAGAAGCATCCTTCTAAATCAAACTTAATCAAAAGGAAAAGAGAAGAAAATTCAATTATCCTCATTCTGCTACCAGAAACGGGTATTTTGTTGTTTTATCTTTCCCTCTCAGCTTACCATTTATTCTTTCTTTTCAAAAGAAAAATTGGAAAATTGGAAGCAGCCAATTACTATCCTGTCCTCTGCTCCATT
>NW_015505609.1:746333-747910 GCF_001515645.1 Sinocyclocheilus grahami | reverse complement strand
AGTCAGCTATAATTGCGTTGCTAATTTTAATAACAAACATCATAATTTTAATCCTTAACCGGCAATAAGGCAATACAATTTTAATCTCATGGTTAGCATTAGGGTTTGAGTCATCCTGCTTCAAGATATAAATTGATTAATAGTAATTTTTAATTACTCTCATCAATTTGAATGATAACATCATTCAATTTTGACCAGGAGATACCATTTCTAACCCGAAATTCTAATTTAATTTGCAATTGGCCTATTTCAGTTATTTAATTAATTTAATACATTGGGAGAGCAAAACTTTTTCTATCTCTTCTTCTGCTTCTCTCTCTCAGCTGTTTCCTTCTGAGTTGACTACTGCAGTTGTTTTGCTGGGATGTTGCCTGTGGAAATCACCAAGCAGAGAATTGTTAGAAATTGAACAGGTATGTGTGAAACTTGAGAACCGTGTTCAAAATTGTCTTCCATTTACCTTCATTCTTCTGCGAAACCCTTCTCAGCGAAAGAAGACTGACAGGCACCCGCCAAAATTTGAACTAGCATCCAGGAACGAAAACTGGTGAACGTTGTCAATCTTAACAGCTAAAACCCAATACTGTCCTTTTTATTGTTTTTCCTTCACCCGGAGGAATTTTAATAACAGTCACAGTCCTGTGGTTTGTGGTATTAAGAAATCCTCATTCCCAAACGCCGGTTTAGAAGCATCCTTCTAAATCAAACAACCAAAAGGAAAAGTGAAGAAAATTCAATTATCCTCATTCTGCTGCCAGAAAAGGGTATTTTGTTGTTTTATCTCTCCCTCTCATCTTACCATTAACTTTCTTTCCTTTCAAAAGAAAAAAAAACTTTGCTCTTACAGGAAAATTGGAAGCAGCCAATTACTATCCTGTCCTCTGCTCCGTTTGTTTCTTCTTGTTCTTTCATCCCTCTGTTCTCTAGCTGTGCTACCTGTGTGCCTACTAATTTCCCCCACAGAGACTACAAATTAGGAGCACGCCCACCAGAGAATCACAGTCACCGAGAACTACACTCACCTGTCCCTCACACACTCACTGTCAAACCACAAGTGACATTGCACACTTACACCCCTGTTTTGCCTTGTTTGTTTTGTTTTGTTTGTTTCCTCTTCTTCAAGGTCTGTGTCAGTCTAGGTCCTAAGATCTCCCTCACCACACCAAAACATGTCTCGCACAACAGACTCTGTTGGCCACTGGGAAGACCTCGAAACCTGGCTAAGTGTTGCAACAGACAGCCTCCTACCTAAGGCTGCTGAAACACTGAGGCATCAGACACAAGACCAGCTGGATGACAACATAGCAAACCTCATGAAACAAGACCCAAGTCAGAGCTACAGTCACAAAGAATTAGCAAAGATCACCGGCTCCTTAAGCCACACACTCATCGCCACCCTCAAGCTGAGCGACAGGCACGCCGCCCATCTCCAGCAGGAGCTAACACGCGCACAACGACGCGTCGAGCAGCTAGAACTGGAGGCTCAGGAACGACAGGAAGGGCATGAGGAAGTGGAACAAGGCGCCGAGGAGGAGATCACTAGGCTAAAAGAAACCCTAGCAACCGCTATCCAAGAA
>NW_015505609.1:743805-744428 GCF_001515645.1 Sinocyclocheilus grahami | reverse complement strand
CTACAAATTAGGAGCATGCCCACCAGAGAATCACAGTAACCGAGAACGACACTCACCTGTCCCTTACACACTCACTGTCAAACCACAAGGGACATTGCACACTTACACCCCTGTTTTGCATTGTTTGTTTTGTTTTGTTTGTTTCCTCTTCTTCAAGGTCTGTGTCAGTCTAGGTCCTAAGATCTCCCTCACCACGCCAAAACATGTCTCGCACAACAGACTCTGTTGGCCACTGGGAAGACCTCGAAACCTGGCTAAGTGTTGCAACAGACAGCCTCCTACCTAAGTAAGGCTGCTGAAACATTGAGGCATCAGACACAAGACCAGCTGGATGACGACATAGCAAACCTCATGAAACAAGACCCAAGTCAGAGCTACAGTCACAAAGAATTAGCAAAGATCACCGGCTCCTTAAGCCACACACTCATCGCCACCCTCAAGCTGAGCGACAGGCACGCCGCCCATCTCCAGCAGGAGCTAACACGCACACAACGACACGTCGAGCAGCTAGAACTGGAGGCTCGGGAATGACAGGAAGGGCCTGATGAAGTGGAACAAGGCGCCGAGAAGGAGATCACTAGGCTAAAAGAGACCCTAGCAGCCGCTATCCAAGAAATGGAATG
>NW_015505609.1:715530-743553 GCF_001515645.1 Sinocyclocheilus grahami | reverse complement strand
ACACTACAGCTGGACTACATCAAAGAGAAGTCTGACAGCATCAGAGAGGAACTCAGACATGCCTACGAGCTGCGCCCTGAGCCTACAAGGACACGACGGGCACCCGTCTCACCCCTGCCAAGCAGGACCAGGTCACCTGTTCCTCAACTGACACGTGAGCAAAAGGAGGAGGGGGCAGTGCTGAAACATTTACCGACTCCCTCTGAAGAACTCTACCTCACGACAAAGCCAAGAGAACTTGCTCCAGCCAGCCACAGAGCATCGCACCTTTCCACAATGGACGTCGCCTCTGGATTTTGGACGATCCCTGTCCACCCTGATGACCAACACAAGCTGGCATTCACCTTTGCCAATCGACAATACACCTTCACACGGTGTCCCTTTGGCTATGCCAACTCACCAGCTGAATTCAACATCTTCCTAAACAAAGCATGCCCTGATGCCAGAACCAGAGGCAACCTCGTTTACGTGGATGATGTGCTTCTGAAAAGCTCAAATGTGGCAGACCACCTCAAAGAAATCGATCACGTCCTGAACCAGCTGACAACAGCAGGAGCAAAGATCGCCCTCCACAAAGGACAATGGTGCAAAACCAAAGTTAAAGACGTCAGTCTGCTAATTGGACGGGACGGTATTAAACCACAGTCCAGCCGCACCCAAGCAATCCAAAACATAAAGACACCCACTACCTTCCTCAACAGCCAACGAATCAGGGATGGCGTGGTAACCAATGCACGCATTGCTACTTGGCTAATGACGCTCCAAGGATGGGACGTCGAAGCAAGATATACCCAAAACCACAGATCAAATCTAGGAAACGGGCTAGCAGCCTGCCAAAACTGGTCAACGGACACGCTGCACACAGCAGCAGAACCCAAAGAACCGTTACCGCCACAACTGACAAGCCACAGGTACTTCGAGGAGAATGTGTGTGAAGGGATGCCCACAGCATATGTCGATGGCTGCTCCTACAATCAACAGGGCAACTTGAAAGCTGGGGGGGGAGTGGTCTGGCCCAACAATGCCCCTTGCCCGCCGCAACAATTCAAATTAGGCCCTCACTCATTGCAATACGCAGAAATAGCGGCCATCCTCATCACCCTACAATTTGCTGCATCCCACAACATCAAAGAACTCCTCATCTGTACCGACTCAAACTATGCCCGTCTAAGCTTCACATGCCATCTAGCTGGATGGAAACAGAATGGATTCAAGACAGCTAACAACAAGCCTGTCAAACATCTGGAACTCTTCCAAGCATGCGAAGCCATTGTCACTGAACACGCCACTGGCGTGCAAAATCCCACCTCCTCCCACATTGAGCTCTCACCTCAATTCGCCACTGATGATCTCCTCACCCTCCAAGCTTCGGATCCGACACTGCAAACTATTGCAGCTCACCTTTCAGACCCATTAACTCATCCCATTCCAACCTCCAACCTAGCCACTTCTTATGACCTCCGCATGCTCAACTCTATCAAGCACATGCTGCATCTCACAGACGGCGTCCTCACATATGTCAATGAGCCCCTCACTGCGCCAAAGCTCGTAGTCCCTCAGGGCCAAAGGGGGATAATGCTGACTGACGCCCACGATGCACCATGCGCTGGACACCATGGCACCAAGGCCACCTACGAAAAGCTCAAGCAAGTAGCATACTGGCCTGGCATGCAGCAGGACGTGGCGGAGTACGTAAAAGGATGCCTGGTGTGTTGCCAGTTCCAACCGGCAAACCCAAACCACAGAGCACCACTGCAACGGAAAAGAATGACCTTCCCAAGGTCGGACCTCCAAATAGATTGGGTGGGACCCCTACCACACCAGCGCGTACGGCTACCCTCACCTACGATCAACACGACACTGCCACGCGCATTATCCTGCCCAACCAGACTTTATGGATCAATGTCCCTAAGGGCTCGATCCTCCCTATAGATGATTTAACATTGTATCACCTTACCAACGACGAGTATCAGGTCGAACTCGAAATCTCACCCTTCTTCAAACAGCATTCCTTCGTCCTCGATCCAGAATTGGAAGAAAGGATCAAGGAGGAAGGAATGCAACTTATTGATTTGACTCCTGTTGATACAGCTTCAGAAGCTATCCCTGGCCTTCCGCCCGCTGGCGCGCCAATCATTCGGCCTTGGTCTGCCGCTGACACAGCGCTTTGCGTTTCTACTATTGTAGGATATGTTGTGACTCTGACACTTGCCTTCCTCCTCCACAAGCGAGTGAACGCCGTTCAGGAGTCTTTCAACAAATGCACGTCCGGCGTCCCGCGCATGTTCCAACGTGATAAAACAGACCAAGAACCTGAACCTGAACCGGAGAACTCAACAAACCTGATTGAGATTACGCCTATACCGCCTCGTCGAACCTCTGACAATTACCCATGTCCCGCCCCAGGATTCAGTCAGTGATGGAGGTGTTGTTTGTGTCTTGTGTGTGTCTGTTCCCTCTGCCTCTTGTTCCAGTGCCCGCCGACGTTCGCAATGGGAACCTCACCGCTCAAAAAGGGGATATATGTAGGGATTTCTAGTATATGAACGGACACGGATATGCCTCTATCAGCCATCACGAGGCTTCAAACTAATTCGATCAGGAGGACAGCGACCTGTGGGCTGGACAAAAGTCAGCCTGCTTAAAATGGACACAAAGCCCTCTGGCGCGGTCTTATGCTCGAGCTCGCACTCTCACTCAAAAGAACGTTGGCTTTCACCTTGGGGAGCGCGACAAAGTGCCCCATGCCGTACCACCGCACCAGCGAGACCATTTAAGAACTCAAACACTTCAGAGAAACACGATCTTCAAAGTCTTGCAAACTCAGGCTTTTAGCAGGACTTTCTAGCAAGCCTCTTCCGTAAAACCGGCAACCAACCACTCCAAGAGGGCTTCCCCAAAAGAACGTCATTCAAACGTCATTCCGACGTCAAAGCAACAGCCAATCAGCTAAGGAATTTCCCTTCAACAGACA
The DNA here is from genome assembly GCF_001515645.1 of Sinocyclocheilus grahami. NCBI lineage: Eukaryota > Metazoa > Chordata > Actinopteri > Cypriniformes > Cyprinidae > Sinocyclocheilus > Sinocyclocheilus grahami. The sequence continues at coordinate 740,579 of NW_015505609.1, read as the reverse complement.
TCCAGGAAGCCCGCGTCAGCCACGGAATCACCTCAGGTTTTCAGCTGTCAACCAAGGAAAACGCAAGTACAAACAAACTCTTCAAATCTGCTGAACTGGTGTTGAGCTAATTTAAGCAGTAAAATTAAGACCAATTCTCTTCTTGGTAAATTCTCTAAGGTGAAGTTAGATCTAACTCATAAAACGAGTTAGAACTTGGAAGCTTCATAGAATCCGTTAACTCACTCTGCTGTACATGTGTGTGTGTGTGCATATGTGTGCTTTAGTTAGGTTTTTATGTAATCTAGATTAGCCAATAAAATTCATGTTTCATTTATAAATAATCATAATTTCAAGGTTAAAACTTTGCCAAGATCAACGTTACCTCTCTTTTAAGAGCTTACAAATTATCATAATTGTGTTAACCCGTGGCCAGGGGGAAAAATACAGATACATAGTCAGTTTGTTAAAATATACTGAAATCACGGCTCGCTGGACGACCCTTGATTTAAAGTGTAACACAACAAAGTTGAAATCGGTTTAATCAGGTGGACTTGGGATATTCAGATCCGAGTCCTCTCAAAACCTGAATGAATTAATAATAATTAATTCCCTACAATTACAAATGAATAATTAGAAAATTCATTACAGGTGATCTTTTGAAGGATAATTTGTTTTCCATAAACTCACAGCAAGTTATTCTTTCTTTCATTCTGCATTTGCTTGTTTTCTTGTCTCACTTTTCCCATATTGGAGCCCCTCGACACAAAGACCCTCCCTGTAATAGCCCAAACCCAGTCACTGCTGTGTGACATTACTGTGTTTTCACTGTTATTGAGCCATCCAGCATATTAACTAGGAGGAGCCAAATGCAAACCTTTGGCCTCGGATAGCGATATATAATCTGATGTACTCCTACTAGGGCTGCACAATTAATCGAATTTCTAATCGTGATTACAATTATGGATGCCACAATTATGTAATCGTTCAAAGCGGCAATTAATCGTTCAAAGTCCACTTATGTTATTCTGCATGCTTAAGATGTGCTTTTTTCTGTCTACATGTTATCTTAAGAGGTTTTCCCATTATTTTTATTTTAGTTTTAGTATAACATTATAATACCATTCATATTTTTACTTTTTTATAATTTAAAGAAGAAACCAATCTGATGTGTATTTGACATTTGAGGCTTAATATTATAGAAAAGAACTAAAAGTTTTTCAGTTCGAGTGTTTTCAGCTTGTTTATTTTCATATAAAAATACGGCATGCAGTTGCATAAAACAATGAAGCCTCTTCCGTAAAACCGGCAACCAACCACTCCAAGAGGGCTTCCCCAAAAGAACGTCATTCAAACGTCATTCCGACGTCAAAGCAACAGCCAATCAGCTAAGGAATTTCCCTTCAACAGACATCCAGGAAGCCCGCGTCAGCCACGGAATCACCTCAGGTTTTCAGCTGTCAACCAAGGAAAACGCAAGTACAAACAAACTCTTCAAATCTGCTGAACTGGTGTTGAGCTAATTTAAGCAGTAAAATTAAGACCAATTCTCTTCTTGGTAAATTCTCTAAGGTGAAGTTAGATCTAACTCATAAAACGAGTTAGAACTTGGAAGCTTCATAGAATCCGTTAACTCACTCTGCTGTACATGTGTGTGTGTGTGCATATGTGTGCTTTAGTTAGGTTTTTATGTAATCTAGATTAGCCAATAAAATTCATGTTTCATTTATAAATAATCATAATTTCAAGGTTAAAACTTTGCCAAGATCAACGTTACCTCTCTTTTAAGAGCTTACAAATTATCATAATTGTGTTAACCCGTGGCCAGGGGGAAAAATACAGATACATAGTCAGTTTGTTAAAATATACTGAAATCACGGCTCGCTGGACGACCCTTGATTTAAAGTGTAACACAACAAAGTTGAAATCGGTTTAATCAGGTGGACTTGGGATATTCAGATCCGAGTCCTCTCAAAACCTGAATGAATTAATAATAATTAATTCCCTACAATTACAAATGAATAATTAGAAAATTCATTACAGGTGATCTTTTGAAGGATAATTTGTTTTCCATAAACTCACAGCAAGTTATTCTTTCTTTCATTCTGCATTTGCTTGTTTTCTTGTCTCACTTTTCCCATATTGGAGCCCCTCGACACAAAGACCCTCCCTGTAATAGCCCAAACCCAGTCACTGCTGTGTGACATTACTGTGTTTTCACTGTTATTGAGCCATCCAGCATATTAACTAGGAGGAGCCAAATGCAAACCTTTGGCCTCGGATAGCGATATATAATCTGATGTACTCCTACTAGGGCTGCACAATTAATCGAATTTCTAATCGTGATTACAATTATGGATGCCACAATTATGTAATCGTTCAAAGCGGCAATTAATCGTTCAAAGTCCACTTATGTTATTCTGCATGCTTAAGATGTGCTTTTTTCTGTCTACATGTTATCTTAAGAGGTTTTCCCATTATTTTTATTTTAGTTTTAGTATAACATTATAATACCATTCATATTTTTACTTTTTTATAATTTAAAGAAGAAACCAATCTGATGTGTATTTGACATTTGAGGCTTAATATTATAGAAAAGAACTAAAAGTTTTTCAGTTCGAGTGTTTTCAGCTTGTTTATTTTCATATAAAAATACGGCATGCAGTTGCATAAAACAATGGTATAAACATCATTCAATGTAAATTGTGATAATCATAATTAATAATCACAGTTACAATTTCAAGGGAATAATTGACAATTATGATTTTTGTCATAATCGTGCAGCCCTAACTCATACAGAGTGGAGCTGCTAGTGACTGGGGCTTCATAACGACTGCTTTGTTTTAGGGTTGTAGCCTAAACGCAGAGCTCTGCTGGGGTGAGTTCGAAGTTGAATAGTTGTGCGTTTCTCAGCTGCTGACATGAATGGGGGCATTAAGAGGAGGATGGCAGGCAGATAACACAATGGACGGGAGTTTTATTGCACTTCTGTTGTACCAGCATATCTGGCATGTTGCCCAAATATATACGCACAACCTCCCGTTCCTCTGTCTCACTCGTTTTTTTCTCTCTAATTCCCTCTTAAACAACAACAAAGAACAAAAATTAAATTCTTTTACTTTAGATTGCAGCCCTAGAATTTTTCCGGGGTTGCCTGACTTTGGGAAGTACCTCTGCGCTGGTTCATCCCCTCTCGACAAAGTTGTTTATTTTCCAAGGGGTAAAACATCGACACACAGCTCTTGGTTATCAGGTCGCACACATGCTGCCGTACATAAGACATTATCTCCCAAGAGCTGCTATTTGTTTAGGCCCCAGGAGTTGACTGATTATGGCCCATTATTGTAGCCCTGGTCCTGTGTTGTTCAGTGTGGATTGACTCGTTTTTGTGGACTTGTTCACATATTCCCATCTGCTGGGAGTCACTGCACAGTGGATATTTTTGACTTGGCCATTAATACTGCATGATGCTTGAGCAAGTGCATGATGCCAGCTTTATACTCCACACTGTTGGTTGCAAATCAGATTGCAGTTGTTAAATACTAAAGCAAACTGGCCTTGTTGTGCTACAGTGCTTTTAATGGTTTAAGACTTTCATAAAATGCCTAATTAGTTTGCAGAGATCCTTTAATGAATATGGTGGAGATTACTTTTTCTTTGTAAACTAGGAAAGAACAATACATCAGTATCATATCATTAATATTATTTTATTAATCTAATGGTTTCAGTTAATATGGGATATTTAATTGCTATTTTAAAAATATAATGTAATATTTAAATATAATACTTAGCATTAGTCAATCTCAAAATAAATATACATTTTTATTATAATGTTATAATAAAACACTATATTATAATGTACTTATTGTACTTATTATAACAATACATTATAATGTTGTGATGCTTAAATTCACTTGTAGCATTTAAAATGGCCGATTCAATTCAAAAGTTCTTATTTTAAAGAAATTAATACTAAAATGAAGGACTCATTAAATTGAGCAAATCTGAGAGTAAATTCATAAGGATTTCTATTCCAAATAAATGCTTTTCTTTTGAACTTTCTATTCATCAAAGAATTCGGAAAAATGTATCATGGTTTCCTCTAAAGTATTAAAATATCAAATAAATGCAGCTTTGTTGAGCGTGAGACTTCTTTCAAAAATGTTTTAAAAATCTTACTGTTCCAAACTTGGTCATATATTGGTCAGAATAGTACAGATTCTTAATACGTCATTTATCAATTATTGACCATAACATAAAGATAATTCAGCTTATCATTATTGTCCAGAATTGTACTCTGTGTGTCCATATCTTAAATGAAGGGAGGATTGCATAGAATATCAATGTTTAGGCAACGATTTATCTAACCACACAAGACGGTCTCATTCTGGACATACTGCATGCTTATTAGATATGAGCACTCATTAATTCGGTGGAGTAATTTTGCAGTAGTTTTGATAGCTGTTGACACATCCTTTTCATGATAAAAATGTCTAGGCCAGGGATAGGTCCTGGAGTGCCGCTGTCCTGCAAGGTTTAGCTCCCATCCTAATCAAACACCTGATCAAGCTAATAAATGTCTTCAGGATTAGGCAAGTGAGTATTTTTTCAGGGTTGGACCTAAACTCTGCAGGACAGCAGCACTCTAGGACCGATGTTGCCTATCCTTTGTCTAGGCTTATTGCTGTTGGGTAATACCTCTGTTTGTCAGAGAGCTGCATGCACTGTCATCTGAAGTGTTTTCGAGAGCTGTTTCTTTAGAACTGGACCCTGAGGGTTAACGGACCTCTTTCTGTAGAAATGGCCTCTGACCCACCCAATAAAATTTCCGTAAAGTTGTTAAAAGACCCTGGAGAGAGGGAGATGGTTGTCAGATATTAGGCCTGTAATAAGTCTCTTAGCCCATTCATCATGAGATGATAATTTCTTGTTTGAAGTTAAAAACATCTTAATGATGGATTTGTTTCTTACAAACATGCAGCTTTTTGCTTTACAGGACATTAATTGATGGATTGGGGTCCTGTGGGTTACTTCTGGATTATTGTGATGTTTTTGTCAGCCATTTGGACTTTCATTCTGATGGCACCCATTCACTTGGTGAGCAAGTGATGTAATGATACATTTCTCCAAAACTGTTCAGATGAAGAAACAAACTCATTTACATCTTGGATGGCCTAAGAGTGAATAAACTGTCCAAATTTTTTTGGGTGAACTGTTCCTCTAATACATCTAATTATAACCTCCTGGTTGAGAAGCACTGCCCTTAAACATCTACTAATTAGTAGGGCTGCACGATTATGACAAAAATCATAATTGTCGATTATTCCCTTGAAATTGTAATTGCGATTATTAATTACGATTATCACAATTTACATTGAATGATGTTTATACCATTGTTTAATGCGACTGCATGCCGTATTTTTATATGAAAATAAACAAGCTGAAAACACTCGAACTGAAAAACTTTGTGATTTTCTATAGTATTGAGCCTCAAATGCCAACTATACATCGGATTGGTTTCTTCTTTAAATTATAAAAAAGTAAAAATATGAATTGTATTATAATGTTATACTAAAACTAAAATTAAAATAATGGGAAAAACCCTTAAGATAACATGTAGAAAGAAAAAAATGCATCTTAAGCATGCAGAATAACATAAGTGGAACAATTAATTGCCGCTTTGAACGATTACGTAATTGTGGCATCCATAATTGTAATCGCAATTAGAATTCGATTAGATTCTTGACTTTCTTACACTTTTTTGCATATTGAACTGTGACTTGTCTTTTCTTCCTAACACCTTTAATGCTAAATACCTTAGCTTACCTAAAACTTTTATACTATTCTTTTGCTGCCTTCAGGTGATGCAAGTCCAGATGTGACGAGTAGTCACAGTTGTACATGCTGAGTGAGAATAATGAGTTGCGTTACTACAGCTGGTTGATCAGGGCATGCTGGTGTCACTGTGAGATCATGTGACTAAGCGAGTGGCAGGAGCTGATAACATCTGCTGAATGAACATGTCTAGGGGCAGCAGTTGGTGACCTCAGGGCTAATAGGGTACCACTGGAGACAGGGACATGTTTTGTGTACCACCCCTACACACATCTACACATCAGTATGTAGAACATAAAGTCATCCGCACATTTTCTTTGATTAAGGCATAGACATACACTCTTATCTTTAAAGACTTGTCTTCCTATCTTTAAAAAAATCAGACATGGTCATAAAATTCAAGCAGTGTGTATTGTAAATAATGGCATCCAGTGTACTTTGTATCTTCTATTACTATATTTAGCCTAAATGTTCCAGTGTTTTACTTAGATGGCATAATATATTATTTAGGAATGTTCCTTCATGACGTCTTGATTATAAGAGCAATTGGAAATGGCCCACGGAGTTTTGATCACGCATTTATGATCACATAACTTTAATTAACTTTGATCAAAAGTAACCGGAAAGACTTTTGTTACATATAAATGACATTTGTTTCAAATAAATGCTGTTCTTTTGAACTTTCTATTCATCAAACAATTCTGAAAAGTGTATAATGGTTTCCACAAAAATATTAAGGAGCACAACTGTTTTCAACATTGATAATAATAAATGTTTCACCAAATCAGCATGTTTTGCAGGCCATTTTTGCAATATTTTTGATCAAATAAATGCAGCCTTGGTGAACATAAGAGACTTCTTTCAAAAACATTAAAAAGTCTCACTGACCCTAAACGTTTGAACTGTAGTGTACATTCATAGAATGTTCAGCTTTCAAAATCTAATATCATTGTAATATTTGCATGTTAAATTGCAATTGCACTTCTTTCTTGCATCTGTTTTTAAAATTATTTGGCATAACTGAACTTGAATAGCTTGCACTGGGCATTTGTAGTGCAGACTGTCTGTTGACTGGCGTCTGGATATTATGGAAGGGCATTTGTTATAATGTAACCTTTCCCCATAGGGAGCACTGTAACACTGTCCCGCTTTTGTAAGTGTGTCACATCATGCCACTGCCAAACTTCCTCAAGCCAGGTAAAGTAGGACAGGTCCCATGTGAAGAAATGTTTTGTCTTTGAGGACTAGTAACAGTAACCAGAGGAAAAAAATGCTGCAATATTTCCTCTTCCTTTAACCATAAGTCAGTAAAAATAAACTTTTTGTCTCTTTTGTTATAGTATGCTTGAGTGACAATAGATGGTGTTTCCTATCTCATTGTGCTGTACTCATGAGGTATTCCAGTTATCTTAAGTTGAGAGAATGCAGGAACCTGGAAATGAATAATACATTACAGGACCTTTTGAATTTATGTATAATAACAAATTAACTTTTTGACCATCATGACCCATCCCTTCTTTGAACAAAGAGCTATTCATTTACCTTATCCTATTAGACTGGCTTATTAAACCAAACAACAATCTTAAAAAACATTCAGGTCTTTCAGGGTAGATTTGTATTAGTGGCATAAAATATATATTAAATCAAATGTAAGCAAGGCATGCCTGAAATGCATATTATACAGGACTGTCATATTAATGAATCCAATTGTGGATGCTGTTGGCTAAGCTCAAGACATAACTTGTTTTCCACAGAACAAGCACTTTAATTCCTGCATCACTTTAGTTCATGTGAAGGTTTCATCCTTTTATCTGTGGAGAATTACGATTAATTTGAGTGTCTGTCAGTAACTACTGCACATAGCCTTCCAGTTTTTGTGAGTAAGGATATCAGAGTCTAAGGGTGTGGGACCGTAGAAGGCATTACATGTGCCTAATACGGACTTTAATAGATAACGGTACAGTCTTATTGTGTAGACTCTTGTCTTGTGCATTCATTCCTGTATGTTTTTATTGTGCAAATGCTTCTGATTCCGTTTGTTACTGTAAGAGTGTTGATTCGACAAATTGGAGGTTGGATTTGTTAATGAAGTGTCATAAACTTCATCCACTGAGTCAGATGTTTTCTGTTCTCTGATGCTGAGAAACTGGTGATGCACAAGGTGATGCTATGTTGTTGTGGTGTGATTGTTTTATAATATTTGTAGATTTATAACGGTTTTATTTATTTTGTTTTTGCAGTTATATGGTTTCAAAAATGTCCTCTAAAATGGTGGGCTCAAACAACCTGGCACATGCTAGGAGGATGGTACAGCAACTTAGAGTCGAGGCCAGTATTGAGAGGATAAAGGTATATTTTCTCTATTTTTTATTTTACATGACTAAATTAACCCTCTGAATTTACCTTCCATTGCTGTGAACAGATCTTTAAAAGCCATTTTATCCATTCTCCATCATGGATGATTACCATTGACCCTTTCCCCATTTTCTCTCCTCTAGTCCTCTTTATGTCTTTTTTTTATTTTCAAATTTATAACAAAATAGCAAACAAATAATTATACTTCCTAGTCAAATATGACTGGCCTTTTAGAAGTATCCTTAAAAAAAATATATCATAATTTCCATAAAAACATGCAGCACAACTGTTTAGTCTTTTATACGTTTAATCACTGATAATCGTCCTGTTATCATTTCCTTACCTTCAAGTTGTTCCAAACCTGTATTCATTTATTTCTTCTGCTGAACGCAAAAGAAGATATTTTCAAGAATGTGGGTAACCAAACAAGTTTCAGTATTTTTTTCACACTATAGAAGTCAATGGGTACCAGCAACTCTTCAAAATATAATCTTTTATGTTCAGTAAAAGAAAGAAACTCATACAGGTTTGGAACAATTTGAGGGTGAGTAAATGGTGACAGAATTTTCATTTTTGGGTGTAACTAGCCTAACTACCAAAAACCGCATATTCGCAAATGGCTGCAATATAACAAAGAGTGAAAAATTTAAGGGAGTCTGAATACTTTCCGTACCCACTGTATATAATATATATATTTTTTTTATATTTCACAATGTTACTGTTTTTTTTATCAAGTAAATGCAGCCTTGGTAAGCATGAGAGTTTTATTTTGAATACATTCAAAAAAATCCTAATGACCCCAAACTTTTGAAAAGGAACGTATACTATTGTTTTGAAATAAAAAGAAACCATAAGCTATGGTTTCTTTGAGATTGAATAATTCAAGCATCAAGGGGTTAAACAAATAAAACAAAAACATGCAAGAACATTTTCACATTCTGGCTTGTCTCATCCAGGTATCCAAGGCCTCTGCTGACCTCATGCGTTACTGTGGAGAAAACGCCAAATACGACCCCCTGCTCATGGGCATTCCTGCCTCAGAAAACCCCTTCAAGGACAAAAAGCCCTGCATTATATTGTAGTGTAACAAGCACTAATCTTATTTAATTACTTCTACTCAACTTTGCCTTAAGTCCAACTCTAGCTCCTTAGTATAACTTTGTGCCATGTCTTAACTGTATTTAGCTCTTACAGTATTTATTACTGTAAATAAACTCCAATCAGTACTAATTAATTGCCATTTTGGTAATGATTAGCATCGCATCTCATCTTTACCAGCATCACTTGTCTACTGTTTGGTTGTTTGGGCCAAACTGAAGTCATTCCGGGAAATTATCCAATAAATCAAGCTGTTTAGAAGTTTTAAAACAGTCTTAAGTTCCTTTTTCCACTGAATGATGCCTTAGTTACACTTTGTGCTTGAAATAGGGACGTAGCACATCACATTATGAAATGTTTGCAATTACATTACCTGATTAAATCTCACTTAACGTTTTGTTTAGATTTAAAGTGCCTTTTCCTTCTGATTTAAATATATCTTTCCTGTGTCAAGCACATTTGTAAAACAAAGACCACTGTTGTTTGATCTTTTCTATGAATTGAATGGATTTTTCCCAAAAAATGGCAGTCGTGAGACATTCATGGTCCAAGCATCCATATATTGATGCTGCAACGTCGGTTTTATTTTGGAGACTTTAGAGAAGTTATGCAGTATTTGAGGTTCACAACCAAATTCCTGTGACCTCAGTATCTCTGTGAAGAAAGAAGTTTCCTTTTGTTCTTTCTGGTGTTTTTTTTTCTGTTCTAATTTCTGTATTTTCGCAAGCCTTCATAACGTGTACTGTACCTTGAAAGAAAGATTTTATTAAAATTGTGAAACAATAAAACTAAGTGCATCGCATATGTTTGTGTTCTTGCAAAGTCTAACGTCAAATAGTTTGTACTATATTAGTGTATCATATGAAAATTTGTCATATGTAAAAGCTGATTTAAAAAATATATATTATTATATGTAAAAGTGCAACTTGGACATTCTGCAAAATATCTCAAATATCAATATATTGTGTTCCACAGAAGAAATAAAGTCATGTGGGTTTGTAATAATACGAAGGCAAGTAAATGATGACAGATATTTCATTTTTGGGTGAATTATCCCTTTATTACATGCAAAGGAATCAAAACAATGTTTGTTCCCCAAGGTTTAGGTGTTACATAGAAACCAAGTAAACTACTGTTCAAAAGTTTGGGGTTAATAAGATTATTTTTATATTTGATATTTATTATATTTTGAAAGAAGTTTCTTATGCTCACCAAGGCTGTATTTTTTTTTTAAATACAGTAAACAGTAATTCAACAATTTAAAATAGTTTTTTTTTTATTTGAATATATTTTAAATTGTAATTTATCGGTGTGATGGCAATTATGTGTAAATGTCTTTACTGTCATTTATGATCAGTTTAATGCATTCTTGCTGAATGAAAGAATTAAGTTATTTAAAAAACAACAACAATAGCAACAACTTTTGAACAGTAGTGTAAAAAGTAGTAGATGATGTTTAAAATTCTTCTAAGCCATTAAAGATGTGACAGAAACGATTGTTATTAAAGGATAATTAATGTGCCGTGGGCTGTATGTTACTCTGAGCTTTAGGAATGGTGCACTGTGATGTAAGTTGTGACAAAACAGCAGTTATATCACCTGGTCCTTGTTATACCTGCTGTCTAAAAATAATCTTTTTAAAGATGTCAGAAAACTGCCTACACAGAGCAGTTATCACCTACAAAATTGAGCGCTTAGCTGAATTTTGATCAGGATTACTTATGGTTCATCTACACAAACAGCTAAGCTACATTTTAAGTAACCCCTAACTGCCATGTTTTGCATTTAGCTTGTCTTTGGGAGATGCATTTTGTTTTCCTGACAAAGTACCTCGTTTTATTCTTGTTCATGTGACTGGTGTTTACCTGCCTTGCATCAGCCTAACAACATTCAAACCTTGCTTCATCACCTTTGTATAGGGAAGTGGTGGGTTACACAACTGATTTACTTGTATGTGGTATCTGGAAACCTGACCCAATATGTGCCAGTCATGTGATCGCAGCCACACTTTCTGAACACTTCCAGACATGTCCCTAGACACTTCCGTTCTCCAGCTGGGCTTGTATAATGGGTTACACATTCTTGCTACGCATTGACTTTTAACCTACATAGTATCAGTTTGTCAAACATAGCACAATTAAGAGCAACTTGATTTACGACAGCAAGTTTGACTGACGCAAGCGTACATTAAACTGAACTTGAGCAATTCATTTCAGCTGAAAAAGGAATCTGATGAATAGATGCAATGGTCACGCTAACTACAGCAGAACAAAAGAAAGGCTTGGATGGCTTTTGTTGGTCTGTAATAGGGAGTCACGAAGGCCACTGAGTCCAGCGTGACCCTGCTGATCTGAGAGGTGTATGGTGTTGTCAGGTCAGTTCTACTAGTCCACTCTGCTTTTCCAGAAACCTCTAACAGAGTAACCCACATGTTGTGTTCAAAAATACTTTTATTACAACACAAAATTAATTTTGCATTTGAATATAACAGTATAAAATGTTTTACATAAATACTTCTTTAAATTAAATGTAAATAATTTAAAGACCACAAAAGAACAATTAACTTATGTGTAAAAAAAAAAAAGTTCTTACAGGATACTGTGGTCGCTTTAAAATAATATATTTTCCAACATTAATAAGTACTAATAGTATACTATTCAAAAATGATAGCAAAAAATACAAAGAACAGGGCAGCCTCTTTTAAAAAATATCACCTCTGATATTGTGTTGCCTGAGAAATATTTCATCCTGTAATTAACTGAAGTGCTTTATGACACCTCACCAATAAACTATCTCACAAGATACTCAGGCGCTCACTTCCATTCACAATTAGCTTCATGTGATGTCCTCAAAAAGTCCCACAAGCAAAGCCAAAAACTGCTGAATCATCTCAGATTGCAAAAGGGTGCTCCTCCTCCAATTTATTCTGTAGCTTAGTCCCTAGTTCCTCCAGTCTGGACTATCAGTCCTTTTTGTGATCACCTTTTTTAGCTTTCATCATTTTTACTAGATATTTGTATCCATGTTTTCCCTTGTCTTTAGCTGTCCTCATCGTTCTGGAAGGTTAATAATGGGCACCCACTGATCCATACAGCGACTCTCTCTGCAGAAGCGGTTCACTTTTCCCATAGCTGTGTTCTTCCATGTGGATGCATGTGGAACCTGTGAACATCAGAAGAAGAGATGGGATTACATTCTGTTTGTGTTTGCTAAAACAGGTCCTGCTGAGTAACTTCAAAGCATTAAGCATCGTCCTTTACAGTCAGCCTTGTCTTTGGAAGGCACACATATGATTTTAAATATTTTTTGTGAATTTGGAATATATCAACATTTTATCAGCCATCATCACCCTGATCTCTGCATATCACTATTGGCCATTAATATGTCTGACACCTTGATTTCCCAAACCATAAATAACGTCCTCTTTTTCCTGCACATGCCCTGACCAGGATTTCTAAATCGAACTATTTAGAAATCCCAGCCAGGACATGTCCAGGAAAAAGAGGACCTGCGACGAGTATGAATAAAAGTGAAGTCAAACTGCAGTATATGGCCATGAATTCATTTGATTCCAATGGAGCAAATTATATGCAAATAGAAGCATGGAACATTAAGAGAAGAAACTCCTATTTGCATAAGAATAAGAACAGAGCAGGATGTGCATGTGGGTGTCATGCACTGGCAGTTACACTGGGACATGTCCTACTTACTAAAAGACATGGCTCACGTGCTGGTTACTGGCCTGTTTTAGCTTTGGATTCATATTTAGATTCTAATCACAGCTAGAATGAATTGTTAACACTTACAGTGACCAGGGTGCAGTGCAGATCCATCTGCTCGCTGCCGTGTATGCCGGCGCCCCCGAGGATGTGCGCGAGGCGACGCGTGTTGTTCACACGCAGAATGTTGATGTCGTTCTCACAGCAGAAAGCCTGAATGAGAGTGAAGTGAATCTGAAGCGCCACATCCTTCACATCATCGTCGTCCGTGGCCAGGATGCACAGCACCACGTTATCAGGGTCCCTAAATAGAAGAGTTGAGATTTGAGTTCGTTTCACTGCACCTGTTGCAATGACATTGAAAACCAATAACACTGGAAGCCTCTAAAGTAAACTTACATATTGAGTGACTGTGCAGCCTCGTAGACCCCAACTGTAATACATCCCTGCGGTAACGCGGAGCGCAGGACCTCCTCCAGAGCTTTAATCACAGAATCCACCCTGTAAAAAACACAATTTGGATGAATAATCAAGTAATAAAACATTAATAAAGTCCAGAACATTGAAGGTTTTTGGATGGCAACGGCTCGTGCAGATTTAAACGGCGGCGGTTGAAAACTATGACAGTAATTCATGTTTTAAGTAAGTAATTAAGTACAGTAAGTAATGTTTAAATGTTTGAGTGAGTAATTTGCCTACGTTCGTCTTACATAAGCCGATAAAATATAAGCAAAACTTATTTTGCAAAAACTTTATAGACCTTAGACCGACAAAAGGTCTCGTGAGCCGATCTTGTGCAGCCGACAGTTTGGCCGGTACGTGTTTGTTCCACAATAAACAGAAATATTACTATATATTTCAAAAATCACTGTTTTTTTCCGGATTCGCACATTATTAATCACTTATTGGTAAAATTACTATAATAATGTTATATGGCTTAATCGCCGAATAAAATTAGAATATTTACCTTTCAACTGAGTAATCTCCATTAAGTTCCTCAAATGTCATGTTGCACGTAAAATCCAGCACGGACTTGAATAACTTTCCTTTGAAAACAAGAGTAAATCCACAAGTGTTCTCCTAGGTCTTCTTTCTCTGACTGTCACCGGGTAAATCTGACGTTACGAGGAGTTACATTAGATTTAATTTCCCCGAGAGCTGTAAAGAGAGCAATATCTGCATAATAATCCTTATTGGACACATGCAAATCAAGATAAGTAAAAACATTTTGATTGGCTATCACTCTGTACTCGCAAAAGTCGGCCATTCTCATTCGTCCGTCTAAGAGGGGCAGGGCGTAGCCAGTCACGTTGGGTGACGTTGTTTTTAACCTTGTTAGCAAACTTTGCAGTGACATGTCAGAGCAAAGGGAAGCAGGGGATTTACCCAACTGAGATTCAACCACAATAATTATGTAACATGTAAAATAAATAATACAATTATACATAAATGCATAAACACCCTTCACATCTGATTAAAAAAGCATTTGAAACACACAAGCGAAATCGTGTTAGTGGATCATCAGTATGGACATTTCTGAGGTTTTCTGTGGGTAATGACATGATGCAAACCGTTGTTTTCTGTGCTTTAAAGGGGTCATATGATGCTGCTAAAAAGAACATTATTTGGTGTATTTGGTGTAATGAAATGTGTTTATGCGGCTTAAGGTTAAAAAACACGTGATTTTCCACATACTGTATATTATTGTTTCTCCTCTATGCCCTGCCTTTCTGAAATGTGTCGATTTTTACAAAGCTCAACGTTCTGAAAAGCGAGGTGTGCTCTGATTGGCCAGCTATCCAGTGCTTTGTGATTGGCCGAATAGGGAAATGTTACAACCCTTACCATATTGTGACGCACCTGTCCCAGTGCCATGAGACAAAACCAATAAAACCCATTACAAACGAGGAATTTGTTGCATCTAATGGGGACATAATTACTGATTATAATGACTTATACTGTATTTTTAAGTGTTGCGTTGTGTAAACATAAAACCATGTCTGCACTTGTGATCGGAGAAACGACAAACAACAAGCGCTACTCTACACTGCTCAAAACTCGCGTTTGAATCGTCAGTGGTAAATCCTTTAAATATGAAAAAACTTACTTACAGTCTGTGAGTCAGAAGCGCCAGACTGTCCTTGCAAAGATGGAGCTGCCCCACTTTATAGAAACAGCCTTTGTGCACAGAATTGTAGGCTACTCTGCAGGTTCTGGAAACAGTCCTCCGTAAAATGCGTTGCTCACATCTGAATATTTGGGTTGAACTGTTCTGGAACAGTGTTGTAAATACAACTTAACCACTGATTTCTAGTTGTGTCCTCTTTTGGAAGGCCAAGCAAAGTAGTTTCACTTTCACAACAAAACACACAGCGTCACACACAGCGGGCTTGAGAACGGCACGGTCGGCGGATTGAACGTAGGAGCGTCAGGCGGGCTTGAGGCAACCACATGTGATGACCCCGGGCTGGACTCCGCTTCGTCCACGGTGAAAGCCGATCCGGCGATCCACAGCGTGAAGTTGATGTATTTCCTCAGCGACCAGCACGGATCAGCTCCAGGCATGACGAAGCGGATATCGTCCTCTTTTGGAAGGTCGAACAAAGTAGTTTCACTTTCACAACGACACACACAGCGTCTTCACGACATGGCGGCGGCGGCAATAACAATACTACAGCGAGAATAAAAGTTACGCCTTCTTTCTTTGCCTGAACACTTGGGCGGCGTTTTGCAAATCTTCCCACACAGTGACGTAGACATGTGGGGGTGTGTTTAAACGAGGTGTTTTAGGAGGGCGTGGACAAGTCTTAACTTTTATAAAGAATATCCCTTTGGGTTTGAGACTTTAGTCTTTGCAACTTTGAGGATCTTATCTATGCACGAATAGCTTGTAATATTCCAAAGAGAAAGGAAAATTTGAAATTGCATCATATGATCCCTTTAAGCCCTTTGCTACAATTTCTGTTTGCTGTCATCACTAACTCAACAGTGACACCCTGAGGACAAATTAACACATTGCTCCAGTATTTACTTTAGTGCTTCTAATTAAGGTATAAAACAGTCTTGCCAAAATCTCCTACCAAATCTTCTGATTTGAAAAGATAAACCTGATATTTTTTTGTTTGTATAGAACAATCAAGTACATAAAACATTGAGGCGCAATAAAGACCAAATCATAAAGTGAAGTGTGTCAACATGATTCCAGACCAGTAGGACAGGACTTTCTGAGGTACATTTAATTCATGATAAATGATATCAGTGAAGTCTGAAATTTTATGAACGTAACACAATAATGTTAGTAATTTTTTGTACTGTTTGTTTGCTGGGCAGTCAACGGGCCTGTATCCCTAAAAAGGGCAAGATCATAAAGAGACATCAGAAAAATTATTTATTGCCATTTTCCATCTTATTAGGGCACAAATAATACAATTTCATGATACTTTAAAAAAAAAATTTAAACGTGAATTTTATTTTTAATTTTTATTTTATATCCCCCAAAATACGTTGTCCCTTTTGGGGTATAAATGTATTTTAAACTATTTTGAAACATTTTATTCACTCATAACTTAAATTTCTCTTTAACAATAAGCGTAATGTATATTTATGAATATCTTAACCTGCTGTATCTTATTTGATGCACAAACTTCTAGAGCCTATTATCAACATGATCAAAACTTTGCTGATAAACCTGTTGTACACAATCTGCTTCATGCCTTCTGACGTCTGGTTGATACAGTGCATCCGGAAAGTATTCACAGCGCTTCACTTTTTCCACATTTTATGTTACAGCCTTATTCCAAAATGGATTAAATTCATTATTTTCCTCAAAATTTTACAAACAATACCCCATAATGACAACGTGAAAGAAGTTTGTTTGAAATCTTTCCAAATTTATTTAAAAATAAAAAACGGAAAAATCACATGTACATAAGTATTCACAGCCTTTGCTAAGTACTTGTAGCTCATGCTTTTTGTCAAGTAAAGTTGTTGTGAAATCTTACTGCCAGACTCTGTACATTCCTTCTACTATAGAAAGTGTTGACACAAACTGCCTGGAAAAATCCATGTATTGTTGACCTTAAACTAAATGAAATATAGCTAGCCAAATGATTAATCAATAAATTATTAATTATAAATTTTCATTTAAGATTATTAAGTATTGAACTGATTTTCTAAAACAGCCCACAAAGTAAGACTATAGACCACAGAGTCTGTATGTGAAAAAAATCTCGATAAGGGCAACGTATACCCTGAGATACAAACGCTTACACTGAATCGTCAATGAACTGGCTTTAGCTGGAAAAATGACTCTGTTATTGTCTTCTTCCATTATTGACAAACTATTTTCCTGTTTGACACTGTAAAGCTGCTTTGACACAACCAGTATTGAATAAAGCGCTATACAAATAAAGGTGACTTGACTTGACATTCATAGACAGAAAGATTATGAAAAATTTAATAAAACCTAAATTAAAATGAATTTCATACATAAACATATTTAAACATAAACATAAGCTAACACTTAAAAACGTATGCATGCAAGTTTCCTCAAAATATTGTAAATATGTGAAGTACATCAACTTTTGTTTGAGGGTGAGTAGATTTCCCACTATAGGTGACCATTTTATTTTAAATGTGAGCTAAACAAAGAACGTATAAAATCACCAGATCTAAATGAGACTTTTCACTGCCTCTCCTCACAGCCTCTCAAATGTTTGTATCCCCACCTTTTTAAGGCTAAATAAAATATCATTTTTTGTGATAAATATCATTGTCAAGTGTAAAAAAAAAGTTGTGTTGTTAAGTTGTGTGTGTTTTTTCAATAAAACAATTGCAGAGAACTGCTGAGAATATCTGGTTGACCCCTGCAATTTTGCAATTTAACAGCAGATGGCGTTAAAACCTAACCAAATGAATAGATAACGCTTGAGCATTGTCGGAGTGAAGAGAATCGGGAGCTATGAAGGTCTTTAACATGCATTTTAGTCTGACTGAATTAATTTCGTCTGAATGTATTTAATTCAGGTTGCCCAGCATGATTAATAAACACTGATGTGACATCAGACATGAAATCTCATGAATTGAGTAATACTGTATGCCAAAAAGAAAAAAGAAAAGAGATTGCGCTACCAAATGTATCAAATTATCTAATAATTTGTGTAACTATATCTATAATTAATATAACTAATATAACCAATAATTAATAAACTAGTAGCCTAATTAATAATGTGTGCACTTTGCCAGGCATGATTTAGTATTTTATTTTTATACAAATAATGTCTCATGTGAAGGGGTTTTCTATGTAATATTTATCTTAACAGAGTATACAGCTATGAACCTTATTTAGAAATGAGTTATTATATTTACATGTTATTGTTTATTGTAATTACAATCGCATTTCAGAAATGAAATCAAATGTATTTGTAGCATTGCTGACATAATTTGTAATTATTTTACTTAGTCATTCACTGTCACATAATTATACACACACTATAGTTTGTAGGTCCCGTCTTGACAGCTGTCAGAGTAGAGTTTATATGTGACCCTGGACCACAAAACCAGTCATAAGGGTTAATATTTTGAAATTGAGATCTATAAATCATCTGAAAGCTGAATAAATAAGCTTTCCATTGATGTATGGTTTGTTAGGATAGGACAATATTTGGCCGAGATACAACTATTTGAAAATCTGGAATCAGAGGGTGCAAAAAAATCAAAATACTGAGAAAATCGCCTTTAAAGTTGTCCAAATGAAGTTCTTAGCAATGCATATTACTAATCAAAAATTAAGTTTTGATATATGTACAGTAAGAAATGTACAAAATATCTTCAACATGATCTTTACTTAATATCCTAATGATCTTTGGCATAAAAGAAAAATAGATAATTTTGACCCATACAGTGTTTTTTTTGGCTATTGCTAAAATATACCCAAGCGACTTAAGTGCTTTGTGGTCCAGAGTCACATATTTGTTTTAGTCATTCAGATGTTAAAGCACCTTAACATTTGAATCAAAGCATCTGACAACAAACAACTGTAGTTTTTTATAGTCAAGTATATTTATGTTTCTGTGTGAATAACCCATTTTCTTTCTTCATCAGTGTATTTTAGCCTGAACTTTTATTACAGCTATATCTGTAATTAAAACCCCTGTTGAAGTGATAAAGCAAAAGAGTACAGTGGCATTTGAAATGACCTGTGCTATAGTTTGATAAAACGGAGGAGATATTATTTCAGTACAATTTTTCAGTTTTCATTTTCATTAATAATACCATTTATTGTATTACCACATTTATTCAGACACATTGGTTACAGAGATGCTTAATTGTTTCTCCTGGGTTTTTAAAGAATATAGTGAACAGACATATGTGTCAGATCAAGTTTAAATTTACTTAAGTGTTCATAATAATGTGTTTTACATCGTGTTGTCATCATGATGATTCCGGAGGTAGATGGAGCTCGAGTGAAGATGGCGATGAATCCTTGTCAAACACAGTGAATGTACAGAATGTGACAGACAATACTGATATCCACTGATAGAAACAGCAAAAACAACAAGCCAACTGCTGAGTATGATACAGTGTGAGACTGATAAATGTGGCCACTGAATAATGCCATCTAAGTTATGTCTTTGTAATGGACTGATTGCTCAACTAATCACCAGCTCACCCGGCACCACACTCTTTAATATAGAGACAGTCATATTTCCTCTAAGATTAGTATAGACACAGGCTGACACACTGCTCTGCTCAAGGTATTTGGCCAGCATAATTCATTCATAATGCCACAATGCACCCCATCTATCATTTTATTTCCTTTCCCCTGTCAGTTGTGTCCCTCTCCAATTCACATCTAGGCTCCTGGCTCTTTATTGAGGGGGGTGTGGGCCGAAAGTGCATGTGTGTGTGTGTGTGGGCATGTGTGCTTGTTTTGGTAGCAGTGGTAGAGTTGTTGGACAAGGTTGGGAGGTCAGCACTGTTTTGCCTGCTGATGTATTAGCTGCATATGCAAGCGATAAATTACCAACCGAAGGGAGTCAATTATCCATCCCTTGAAGAAACAAGGGCTTGGTGCTCCAGTGGCCTTAGGGTCCTTTTTCCAATTGAGAGGACGATGCCTGGCAGTGTAGAAAAAGGGGAAGTCATAGAGAAGAGGAGGAGCCTGGTGAAGATTAAGCTGGGAAATGATGTGTGTCATTATCCCCACTTTGCATGTTTTTAAACGTTCATTACCAAGCGACTTCTGAAAATGGGAGAATTGTGATTGGCACATGTGAGATCTGCAATAATCACTTGAGAATTGGCATCCATTCGCCTCTTAAAAGGTCTATGTTCTCCTCAAACGGCTTACAACAATTTACAAGATGTCCCCAGTTCGACTACTGTACCTATTAGGTCAATCTGGATATCAGAACACGTGGGCTCAAGTCCCATGCCACTGCACTTTGTCATTTTCCACCACCATTGATTTCTAAGAGCTTTTTTTCCTTTTCTTTTCTGAAAAAAAGGAGGGTGGGGGATGTCCCGTAACTGTGTGACACTACTTTGAGCACCTGCCAGAGCAAGTGGCCTCAGCGCTGACTGACATGGGTGACACTTAGGGAAATTAGGTCATTAGCTGGAATTACAGAGGGTTTTGATAGCTCAGTAATGGGTTTTAATGATAGAATTTAACATACAGCGCAACTAGGGACAGACAGCAAAAACAGGCAGACAGGTCATTTAATAAAGAGAGGGAGAGAGACCTCACCCTGTGGAGCGTGTCTGAGAACAGGGACTGTGTGTGTTGAGGTGGGAGTCTAAAAATAAAATGTGCTCTTGCACTGAGCTCTGAATCCGAAAACTCTGGGAAACAGGAGATTCTGAAAAAGGCTACTGGCCTATTTCATTCATCGGTCTTCTTCAATGTTCCAAAACTTAAACACAAAATCTCTTAAGATTTCTCTTAAGATATTCTCCAAATTGAGAATAATTTGCAAGTGTGGTTTTCATTTTCATTGTTATGTAGGATCATGTTGGCATGCGTTTTGACCATATGGATATGCTTATGACTTGTGTCCAAGTATTGTTAGGGTGTTAGAGCAGTGATTAAGTTCTATTGTTCCTTAAAACAAAGGTCTTATTTACATATAATTTGCATAACAATATACAAGTTTAGTGATGCTATGAGCTTACAAAGTGATGTCACATTTAAATGCCAAGCCATCTATGAAAACACAATGTATTTTGAGTCTTATCAACAGTTTTTTAGGAAAAAGGATGCTGCAATACTTGACCTTAGAAAGATAGCCTAAAGCTTTTCCCCCCAGTTGTTAGCTTGTAAGGTTAATTTTACTGACCCCAAACTTCGGAACGGTAGTGTAGATTGTTACAAAAAATATATATTTTGAATAAATACTGTTCATTTTTTACTTTTTCTTAATCAAAGAATCTGTTTCTAACACTGATAATAAATCAGCATATTAGAATAATTTCTGAAGGATCATGTGACACTGAAGACTGGAGTAATGGCTGATGAAAATTCAGACTTGTCACCATGGGAATAAGTATATTAAAATAGAAAACTGTTATTTTAAATTGTAATAATATTTCACAACATTATTGTTTTTACTGTATTTTTGATCAAATTAATGCAGCCTTGATGAGCATAAGAGCCTTCTTAAAAAACATTAAAAAAATCTCACTGATCCCAAACTTCTGCATGTATGTGTATATACATTTTATACAATACAGATTGTGTCAGTTCAGATCAATAACTGTGAAGTTAATCAATCAGCTATAAGCAGTTCTAATAAAGACAGCAATGTCATATTCAACCCAAGTCCGTTCAATTTTGAATCAGTTCAGTTCAATACCAGTGTCAATGTTGCGAGATGCGATTCAGCTGTAAAGCAGCAAACCATAGTGCCATCACCCAGCTTAAAGGGTTAGTTCACCCAAAAATGAAAATTAGGCTGTGTTTTACTCACCCCCGATGCATCCTAGGTGTATATGACTTTCTTCTTTCAGACGAATCCAGTCGGAGTTATATAAAAAATGGTCTTTGATCTTTCAAGCTCTATCGTTGCACTCAGCGGGTGTTGCATTGCTTCTGTCCAAAAGACATGAAATAAAAAGCACCCTTCCATAAAAAAAGTGTCTCACATGAACAAAGGCCTCCTGTAGCGAATCGATGTGTTTTTGTAAGAAAAATATCCATATTCAAAACGTAATAATCACTTGAATCTAGCTTGCGCTCACTGTTGTAAAACGGAAGCAGTTCCGGGGGAATTACGTATGAGGTCAGCTTTGCGCATGCGCCGCTCAAAAGTGACGCACGCGGAGAGATCGAAACAAAACAACGGTCACTAATTAGAAGTACAAAACAAGGATTTGTAAAGAAGAATGTCGGAGGATTTCGATATAAGCCAAGAGGAGACTTGTTTTCCTTTGCTAAAGTAAGGAAACTTTGCTTCTTTTGATCCTGTAAACAAACGTTGGTTTTCACGAGACTCACCGGCGCAACGCTGACCTCATACATCATGCTCCCGGAACTGCTTCTGTGTACAACTGCTGGCGCAAGCTAGATTCAAGTGATTATTACGTTTTAAATATGGATATTTTTCTTACAAAAACGCATCGATTCGCTACAAGAGGCCTTTGTTCACCCCCCGGAGCCGTGTGAGACACTTTTTTATGGAAAGGTGCTTTTTATTTCACGTCTTTTGGACAGAAGCAATGCAACACCCGCTGAGTGCAACGATAGAGCTTGAAAGATCAAAGACAATTTTTAATATAACTCTGACTGGATTCGTCTGAAAGAAGAAAGTCATATACACCTAGGATGCATCGGGGTTGAGTAAAACACAGGCTAATTTTCATTTTTGGGTGAACTAACCCTTTAATTGAGCTGAAGTTTTATTCTCATTTCATGGTGTCAGTCAATGGCGGTCATCGATAATTAAGAAGTTAATTGTCATTTAGACCCCAAATAAGCAAGCCAGATATGTGGCCACCAGCTACTTACTAAGTACTACAGAGCATCTCGTGCTCATGGACTTCACCAGATTTGATTTGACAGTTTTTGCTGTGCGATGTTACTTCACTTTTTCACCAAGGCACTTGGTTACACTTGGTCACTCTTCCACCTAGTGACATGTGGTTACACATGGTTTGCCACTGCATAGACAATTAGTTGTTCTTCCTGTCTCCCTGTAGCACAATAATTATAATATTTTACAATATCATTGTTTTTATTATATTTTTGATCAAATAACTGCATCCTTACTGAGACTTTTTTCATAAACATTGAAAATCGTACTGACTAAAAACCTTTGAACGGTAACATATTTGTTTCTACAGTCTACAATCACACACTGGCATTAGATCAAGGGTTTGAATGAATATGTTAGAAGTGAAGTGTAATTTCTGCATAACATAATTGTTTACATAATTGTAATAAAACATCATAAATATTGCAGACATGACTGTTTTGTACAGTTTTCCTGAATCTGCTATTGGTCTCTCACGCATTTTGTAGAGCCAGTGTCGTGGAGTCAGAGCATCCTTTTCAGTGCCACAATATGTTGATACTTTTCAGGGGGAAACAACTGAATGGCTTATGGGTATTAAGCTGAAAAAGCATTTTTATAACAACAACAAATACACAAATAGGCTTAGCACCTTATTACACCTTATTAATTAAAAAAAAAGAATGTTCATAATTTATCTTCAGCTTATGACACCTGACAGTATGACCTGTCCAATTAAAAGTTAAAAGACAAGATTGAGGGTCCTTTCTTTGGCACAAAACCCAATTAAAGGTTTGTAAATACCAGAAGAGACATAATTTTCCTCATCCATGGTTTGTCTGATTCTCAGATCGGCAGTAAGTTTAGAGACAGCTGGACTCAGAACAGATCCAGTCACTAAGCTGTGGAGAACAGACTGTAATGGTTTGTTGAGCTGCTGAGGCCTGTAGCAGCCATATTTCAGAGAGTATCGATCAGACTCTGCCTATCGCCCCCAGCCCTCCCTCCTCTCTGTCCTTGATCCTGTAAAGTAATAACTGAACTCGTGTCAGGGAGGTAATTATCATTGATCTGCTTGAAAAGGTGACAAATTTTGTTGTCGCAACAATGCGTGATTCATGCTTGAGCGTTGGACTAACAGTGAGGGTGCCATGACTAAACAGCCTCCTCCAGCTAATATAAGCAATGTAACCTTTATCTAGCTGAGAAATGAGAGAGCTGATCTTCTGACTGGACCCTCAGCTAAAGACAGCTGTAAACATTTCTTTCTTGAGCTGTCTATGTAAGCTCGAGGAATGATGAGCATCAAATCACCTTTATGGCTCCTGAGAAACTTTTCTCCCTCTCTGAACATTGATCGATCAGGGTTTTCTGGCTTCCTCAACACTGAAACTGCAGTTGAGAGCCTGTAGATTATTGCAGGATGGCTCCGATGACAGTTCACAACAGAATAACTTTGTATCATTGACACAACAAAAACAAAAAAATTGGCAGCCTCTCTTCTACAAAGTCTGATATAGAGTTCTCATCCTACTTAGCTTGTGGTCCCCACTGGCAAGAATGGAGCGGAAATCAGCCGGTATGGGGCCTCTGTGGAATTTTTGTGACTCCTCGTGCCTCAATCATGTTTTACCAAATCTTAGATTGTCTGATTCGGTCTGATATCCTACAGTCAGGTCATAACAAGTGAGTTGGACAAGGCAAGGGGCTGGAAGATTGCCACATTCATCATGAGACAAATGGATGGCATCAGTGGCTTGTAATGCTTACTGCCAGGGCTGAGGTTGGAGAGGCTGGAAAGACAAACTAAGCTTCAGATTCCTTTTAATGTCCTCTTGATTACATGCTATACTGGACACAGGCTGCAAAGATTAAAGTCTCTTCAAGATTTCATTTTATAGAATTAAAATTGTGTTAATTTTTCAATTAAAATTTAATGAGAGGTCATACTTGGCTATGTGACTTCTGCTGTTAAGTGTTTGAATATGTACTGAAATAGGGGGGGGGGGGGGGGGTATGGGGAAAAAATCAAATAAAGATTTTTAAAAGGAAA